>NW_008339003.1:1599271-1603095 GCF_000622305.1 Nannospalax galili
TATGCATTGTTATTTTTAGACAGAAAGGCTCAGAAGTCCTCTTAAAAAATTTGCAGAGCCAGTTGTAGTACCATGATATAATGTGCCCTTGACAAACAAGCATGGAAGATGTATGTATAGTAGAAAAGGGGAAGAGAAGAGATGGGGGAGGAGGCAGAAAGTTAGGAAGTGAAGGTGGGAGGGAAGGAGAAAGAGGACTGCAGGAAGTCTTTCCATAACTTTCCAATCACCATGTGAAGTTCTGAGTGGGGTCTTTGCTCTCTCACCAATGTCTAGACAAAACCTCCAGTTCCCTCTATCAGAAACAGAGTACACTCCAAATTACAGCTTATAAACTTTAACTGCTTTAAACAGTTTATTTCTTTATGGGAGGTACATTAGAGGCTACCAGGAACCCTATCGGTAGAAGACCAGCTCAGGATTACTTCTCTAAATGGAGTGCTGGGGTGAAATTATACAAGTCTGTATACCAACATATTGAGTCATGTCTAAACGCATCTGAATCATCATGGCAAGATGAGATTGGAGGGTTTCAGGAAAATGTACATGAACCTGCTCTGGTACCAGCAAGCTGGCCGATGTGCAGAAAGTGTCAGCCACAGCATTCCTCACTTAGCCATCGATCAGGGAGCGCAGGGGTACCCCAGATGTAGTGCCATCACCAGATAATATTGCCTACGTTGACGCTGCTGACTTGAGACAAAAAAAGGCAATATTTCTATTGACCTCTAAATTTATTCATGAAAATGGAGAAAACTCTTATGAAAAATTAGTAAGACATAAACTAAATAATAAAATGAATAAGGAGCTTAGAACATTTTTCTGTTACTCAGAAGTAAATTTTGATGGAAAATAAATCTTGTCAATAGCAATGATATATTGAGAGGAAGTTATAAGCTTTGAAAGGAAGTAAAGAATAAATATTCTGATTGTTTGGAAATCAATAGATGGAGAACAAACCTTTTCAAACAAACCTTATCTGCTAAGTGTTCACTCAACTGCTAAGCTGTGTTCCAAGCTCTAGAATACATCTTAGACATATATTGAGAAAAACATTTTTCTGTTTACTTCACGAAAAATACTGACAGGTGTATAAGAACTCCAAACCTCACAGCATGTTTTACAGTGTGGACATAGTAGAGGAGAAACAGGCCAATGCAAAGGCTATTAAGGATTACTCATTGTGTAAGTAACCTTGAAATGCCATAAAATTTTACAGCCCAGACACAAAAGCTGATATCTTTCCCAAACCTGATAGTAGACCAAAAATTTGCATGGGTTTACTAACTTGGTAGGTTGAAAGTTTTCACACCTATCATCAGATTTTTTTCTAAATAATTTATTGAGAATTTCATACAGGCACATAAGGTGTTTTGATCAAATCCATGCCCACTCCCTCCCCTCCAACTCCTCCCATATCTGCCCATCACTTTTTTCTGATAACTTCATGTAATCTTTCTTCTTCTTTATTTATTTTTATGGGGCTTTTGGCTACTCTAACATTCCCCCTTCTGAGAGGTAACCCTAAAATCTTTTAAGGATTAGATAAGAGCTCTCAAATACTTTCAACATTTTTGGCCTTTGGAACAGAGTACGTTTCTAAAAGGCCCAAGGACATTTTGACTTTTTTAGCCAAGAAACTGGCTACTTTTCTTTCGGGTCTTTTTTACCCTAACTGCCTAGCCAATTCCTAACTCCTATTATTATCACACCATCCTCTGAAGAGGTTACCCAACTTGCAGATAGGGAATTGAGATACAGACTGCTCTGGCTTCTTCCATGCTGAACAGGGACACAGGGTGAGGCATTTGGGGTACCCCTTCAATGGGTCCAGCTAAAAGACTCCTAAATTTCAAAACTCTTAACTGTAGGGAGAAAAGAAAGTCCTTGACTGGTGAATAAGAGATGCGAAGGAGAAGTAAAGGCAAGAGTAATGAACATTACAGGTTCTAGACAGGGAACTAGAAAAAAGTCAGAACAGGACAAATTTCAAATGTTCATATGAGAGTCCATTGGGATTTCTTGACGAGAGCTTCCAAAAGCATCCCTCTATTGGGTTCCTCCTCATTTTTCTTTTGTCTGCCAAGGCTGGACTTGAGAGTGATGGACTCGGCATTTGTTTTCAGGCACTTTGATAGCTGTTGGAGTGGTTAGAATAAGTGTCAGTTCCCTCTCAAAGGCTTCTAGAGAAGGGGGAGAAAACAAATGTATCCATTTTAGAACAATAGTGAGTTGTCTCCCTTAGCTAAAGGTGGGCACTACAGTATTGCAGACCAAGATTTGAAGTCTTACATCTGAGCAGCACTTTATGATTAGGAACAAAATCATCAATGAAAAATAGTTGTCTAAATAATATTTTATATGGACTTAAGTCTAATGTCCGAGAAGTGTAATCCCTTGAACTTTTAAAGAAATATACTGATTGCTTTAATCTTTGGTTATACTTTCTTTTGGGGTATTTAAGATCATACAGTTGACCTAAATTCATCAATTTTTATTTACACTTAAGGTTATTTGATGATCTGTTCCTCAGGGGTCACATGGTCTTGAGAGAAGACCATGGCTCCTTTCTTTTACCTGTTCCAGCTATGTGAAGATAAGTCAAAGGTCCTGCTTGATCGTGGCTGACTTCACTTGGAAGCATGGAGGAAATGTTTCTTCTGTGTTGACCCTCCTCTTTGTAGATTGGACACTGGTTCAAGTCCATCTGGTGGGGTCTCCATGGCCTCCCTGAAAAAGAGGACAGGTAAATCACCACAGTTAAAAGACATTTTGAGAGATGTTCTATAGTCCTCTGGACCTTAGGCAACCTCAGAGGGCAAGGAGCAAAAACTGTCCTTTAAGTCCCTCTGGCCAGATTCATATAGGCCTCAAAGTATGGCTGTTAAACATCTGGTAAGTTTAGTTCCACCAATATATATCTAGTCAATGCTCATCTGAGAACATTTGGTTTTCTACCCAAGCTTTATCTACATAGCACATGGTAATTCAAAGTGCGACCATATTAGTCCAATAACCTACTAACAAATTATACATACCAGATCAAGAAATATATGTCTAGGCAAGGTTTATCTGAAAACAATTGGTCTTTGACCAAGATTTATCTACATGGCACACAGTAATTAAAAGTACCAGACAGGTGGAACTAACCTTCTTGGGTGTTTAACAGACATACTTTGAGGCCTGTACTAATTTGGTCAGAGGGACATAAAGGACAGTTTTTGCTCCTTGCCTCCTCCAGGGGCTCCTCCCAAGCCCATGTGACCCCTGAGGAACAGATCATCAAAGGACCTTAAGAGTAAAAATAAATTGGTTTATCTGAGCCAATTGTATGGCCTTAAACACCCAAAAGGAAAGTATAACCAAAGATTAAAGGGGCCAATATAATTTCTTAAGAGTCCATATGTATAGCTAAAGGATACGTAATAAGCAACAATGCCAGACAGGTGATACCTTCTTTTGAGTTGTTGGCCAGGGTGGCCAAATGGACTCCCAGATGGTAACCCAGCATAGAACTGGGAAAATAAACAGCAGACCCCAATCTTATCTAAAGGAATGTTGACAACTGATTGTTTCTAGATGAGGAACAGCTGACCTTCCTAAAACAAAGACCTCTAAAAGACCTCTAGATTGGCTGACTAGATTCCCCAGATGAACAAGTAGTGGGGAATGGCTGGGGGTGCTGACAACATAGCAGACAGTAACAGGGATATCAGAGTATAAGGGCTCTAGTGGGGAGAGGAGGCTACGGGAGGGTGCCATCTGGGAAGTGGGTGTATAAAAATATTTTCTTCAAAGCATAAAAATTTGCTCCTTAATAATTA
>NW_008339003.1:1603384-1607307 GCF_000622305.1 Nannospalax galili
GCCCTGGAAACTGTTATTGAGTATGTTGAAGCTGTAATGAAATGCTTCTTTTAAAAAAAGTACTATCATCAGTTTTAAAAAAGAAATTTTCATAAACTATCCTAAGGCGTACATTAAATTATCACTACAAAATATAAACATTCAAAGAATGTACAGAATGCTTTCTATAAAACATTTAAGATTAAATGTTAAAGAGATGTGTCAAATAGTTACTAAAAGTATTATAGTCTCATAAGGAATTTGAAATATTTTGGAATTTTGGGCTTTTTAAAAATTGTTATATTTGTGACAATTTTCCTTATTCAAATTACTGCTGACTTATAAAACTAAATTTTCCATTGTTAATGTTAGATTGCTCTTTCATAACAAGTGCCTCTAATCTCATCGGTCACTAAATCTTGATTCATTTCCAGGCTTCAGGATTTGAAATCAGAAGAGCTGGATTCAAGTCTCTGTCAAGAAAATTCTAGGTAAAATGATATTAAGCTTTAATGAAGCTGCCCCTATTGCAGGTTATTGTGAAAATTAAACATACATATTGCAGTGTATCACCAGTGTTTAATGCTTTATAATGTAAAAAAGTTGTTATTTGTAATACTGTACAACTGAGTTTCCTGAAATGGTGATTATGCAGCACATGAAACTACGCCTTCACTAAGATACAATCAAGGAATATTGGCTTCAATCACATAATTTAACATAAGAATAAAGAATTTCCTAGCAGTAAAAAAATTAATTATGCCCATGGGTTATAGGATATTATCAGGCAAATATATAATCACTAGAAATTAAAATTTTTTGAAAACTCAAAAAATAAATTCTTCTTGATCAAAAATGGTGCTGTAGATATGTTAAAGAAATTAAACTTATTTCATGCTACTCCATTATTTTTACTATAAAATAATAAAAGGCCGCTTGGAAAATTTTTTATTTATATTATATATGGGGGGGAGAGAGAGAGAGAGATAAATATATGCACCAGTGATTTTCACCTACACAGCAAAAAGGCATAAGTAAACCTTAATAAAAACCATGTCATGGTTTCATACTACAACATGCCAACAGCACGGACTGTCAGCCAGCAGCTGTCTGCCATCTTTGCTTCAGTTTCCCTTGTCTGTCCACTTCATCATGTGATACTCTCCTAAGCCTTCATCCTCATCCCCTCATCTGCTTTCCGTTACCTACTTGTTTTAGTTCCTGAAATTCTCAGGGGGAAATTCTCTAAGGGGGAAAAAGATTCGATAGCTTCCACTACACTAATACATTAATTCACCTCTGTTTTGTACCTGCTGACTCATATCTCAGTAATTGCTTTGTATTAACTTATATATCTATATTCATTTCCCAACTTCATGAAAAACTTTTTTCATGTACGATAGTATTAGATTCAACTAAAATATATAGTAAAGTCCAGTTCATGTCACTTCTCATATGCATGTACCCTGTAGGAAAGGTCATGCCCCACAAGGTCCCCAGGGAACCATTTCCAATAGCCCTACATCACACAACTTCAGTGGGAAACTCATATGAATTGTTGCCCACTGAGCTTGTGCAGGCTCCAGAGATGCCCTACCCGTCTTGTGGTGGTGTTATATTTATGCCAAAGAAATTAGAGGACAAAGAGTTCTTCCATCCCATTTTTCAAAATTATCCCTAGGAACTTCCATAGAGAGCTTTTCTTGTAGACCTTTGACTAGTGCAATGAACATCCACATGCTGTCATTTATCCTGAAAGAAGGTTGTATTCTGTGTTCCTTGAGCCTCGTGTCATTACCAGGTGAGAGGCAAGTAGAGAAAGGAGAATGAAACAAATCAGCTTTGTAAAAACAACAGAGACTTAAAAACTGGGGGAACATTGGTTTTCTTTTGCTTAGACTATACATCACTATAAAAGCTTACTGGAAATTTAATCTTTCTTAGTTTTTCTGTAATGTGGGTGCATTTCCATAGTAGATGATGATGGTTTTGAGGGCCAATGCACCTTTTTTAAAGTTTCCAGTACACAAATTACCTATTCTACTGTGACCTAAGTGTTCAATCCACATCAAACCCCATTTGTAAAACAAAAACTTCTAAATGCAGCATCATCAAAATTGTGCATCTTTTTTATTTTATTATTTTTATTTAATGTGTGTGAGTGTGTTGCCTGCATGTATGTGAGTGCACCCATGACGTGCAATGCCTCGGAGGTCAGAAGAGGGCATTGGATTCCCCTGAACTGGAGTTAAGGATGGTTAGAAGCCGGTTTGTAGCTGCCATGTGGGTGCTGGGAATTGAACTCGGGTCGTCCTCAAGAGCAGTCAGTGTTCTTAACCACTGAGCCATCTCTCCAGCCCCCAAAATTGTGCATTTCTTAAGTCTGTCAGTTATGCTGATTTTCTGGATTGTGTAGCAAATAAAAAAGAAGCAACAAAGAGCCCAGGGATGGGACTAGAATGGTTCCGGCTGATGCGGATGAAGCAGTGCCTTGGTCTGTGCCTGTTGTCAGCTGTGCGGCAAATCTCCCCATTCTCCTCACTGGAGCCAGTAGACAATCCCACACGGAGGTAGCAGACCCAAGAGGACATAAAACATGTGGAACAAGATGCTTGAGTTGGAGTGTTGAATATAAAATGGTCTGCAAGTTCAAATTCTTCAGGGAGTAAAGAGACGAAAGAAAATGAACAATTTATTCGGCTTCGAAAAAATAAAGCCTTTGTTCCTTTCCTCTCTGATTCTCTCTCTGGCTGAGAGAGGAGTAAAACCTAAAGCTAGAGCCCAGGAGAAATCTCTGGTCCACCACCAAGAGGCCCCTGTGTACCTGTGAGACACCTTTCTGGGCTGCAGACACTACTAGTGTGATCATTGCAGCTTTGACTAGATAGAAATGTACAGGCAAAGAACAATTTCTTATATAAACTCAATGAATTTAAAGCCACCTCATGTTAGATAATTTGGAGTAGATTGATGCAGCTAGTTCCAAACCACAGTATTTCTGCTCTAGCATGATCTTGTCTGGTAATAATTTAAATTTGATAACAAGCCAAAATTCCAACTTTTTTACATCTTTTCCCCCAAATTGATGTAGAGAGCTATGAATTATCATACACTGAAATCATTTTTCTGTTGACGTCGTACTATTTTTTAGATAGATCATATTTTCAAGAAAAAGAAAAGCTGATTTCATGTTCATATTTTCCATTTGTATAACCCATAACAAATATTTAAACTTTTTGATGGCTAACTTTCTACAGGCTTCTTTTAGTTAGAAGAAAGAAATGTGACTCTATCTGTGGCTCTCAAGAGCCCTATGCATGGCACAGCACAACTTTGAAAAGAGACAGCTGGAAAGAGTTTATTCTTAGTGTGAAAAGCTATAATTTATTCTTTGGTAAACAAATAAATTAAAGACCATTCACATTTGGATTTGACCAGAAACAAATGTGAAAGGCCTTCACTGGGATACAATGATAGCTTTAGGGTCCTTTTAAGTCAGCAGAACTTGAGTCCACCGCTGACCCGTATTTGGTGAGGAGTAAACAGCAGAAGCTCTTGATCCTCCCTATTAGCCTTGGGAGCCTGTGACAACCTGGTTAGTCCCCTAGATAGTTAATATGACCTCTATGTTTATAGAACAGAACAGTTGTAGACATTTCATTCTGAATGTCATCAGAGTACAAAAAAAAAGTATACAGAAATTGATGAATGCGAGTAGACCTAATTTTATTACGGGTGATGCTATTACAAGTCTATTTCTCCAACTTCTTCCTCCATGTTTCACAGCTTGGTTTCAAATATCCCCAACAACTCGGTCTTTTCTGAAAAAATGACAATATGTAATATCACTAATGTATATATAAAACCCCAAATGGAGCACAACAATGCATGCCTGTATTCTTGCAATCCCAGGACAAGTGAGTAGATGTATAAATAATAAATAA
>NW_008339003.1:1607327-1631391 GCF_000622305.1 Nannospalax galili
ATAAATAAATAAATAGCATATTGTCTCAAATTCAACAAGAACATTTGATTTCATTTGACTGTTGCGGCATGCTGAGTCTAAAATTGAACTTTTCTATATTTTATTTTCTTAAACTACGCAAATGGCATGGACTTTGGGACCACTAACAGTCGTCAGCATCATCCTTGTCATCATTATTGCTGTCATCTAAAGGGAAAAGATGTAATTCTATGAATGATGTCCAGTTCAACTATTTCCTCGACACCTACACTCTTCACAGGAGATACGTAGTGCAAGTGGACTTGGACCAAACTCATTATGCAAACTACCCAGAAAGCCATATAACCATATAACTAAGAGTTCGAGGGCCATCTGTGGAGAAACAGGTTTGGCAGGACAGTTGTAAGCTGAAGATTGAAACATTATTTGAAACACCTGTGATCTTATGTCTTCCCAAGTGAACACATGGCCTTATTCACAGTGAACTTGTTATATAAACCAAGAAATCCAATGTTTGTAGAAATTCCTTCAGAAACCAACACACCTACATTGTTAATGTATGTGCAGTGCTCCAAACGTTGGAACAGGAGGCCTGACCTTCACAGGCTGGGCAGTTAAAAGTCATTGTCATTATTCTATTAGTTAAAGGAAGCTCAGATGACATTTGTACTGTGAATTCTCGCCCTTTGTGAACACGTTACTTCCAATTAAGAATTTGTAGCTTGGGCCAGAGAGATAGCTCAATGTGTAAAAGCATTTGCTGCCAAGTTTGACAATCTGAGTTTGATCCCTGGACCCACATGGCAGAAAGAGAAAAGCAACTTAGCACTCTGTCCTCTGACCTCCATTTGAATGCCATGGTACACACATGTGCACACGAATGCACATCAAAAATAATAAATAAACAAATGTAATAATTTTTAAAGAATGTATGCCTTTATCTAAATTAGTTGGAAAGTTCCTTCACTCTAATACTGGTGGTTGTGTATGTGTAGGTGTATGTGCCTGTACACAGTTGTATGTATACATACATATCTACACACATACACATCTCTGCTCTCAGCCTAATAACATAGAATTAACCATGATTCCTGTAGCTATAAATTTTAAAACCAGTCACATTAATAATCACCTATACTCCCTGTAAATACAGAAACAAAATGAAATTCAAAACCCAAATTATATTTTTCCTCCAAAAAGATAAAAATATTTAAATATAAATAATGAAATTTAATATGTATTCATCTATGACAAAAAATGAATAAGGATTTAAAAGTGTACTGACAAAATTGAAGGACCAAAGCATTTTTGGTATGTGTAAGAATAAAAGCCTAATGATTATAAAGATAGATAATAGACAGACAGACAGTACATAGATCAAAGAAATTCTAATATATAATTAAGTGAACAGGGTTAAATAGACTATCATACCATATATACCAGTAAAGGTTGAGCTTTCCATAAATAAGTCAGAATTTTAGCTAGTATTATAGACCAGATATATACAAGATTAGAAGACAGAAATGTAGAACATAGAGTTTATTCAGAAATCTAGGAAGTAGAGAGAGGCTCTCTCTTCCTTGAAAAGGAAAACTGAATTTTTTACAAAATCTGCACAATGTCACAAATGTGACATTGTCACAAAGCAGATATTCAGGCTACATGTTCTGGACTACACACGATATCTACCCCACCCAAAACGTGTTAAACACAAACTCATACTTGAATGTAAGTTAAACAAAAATACTCCATGAAGGAAAAAAAAAAACAAAAGTGATTAAGAATCAATTAAAAATATGCTATTGGACCTGGATTCAATTCCCAGAACCCACATGGCGGCAATGAAACATCCTTAACTCCAGTTCCAGGGGATTCTGAAGACTTCTTCTGACCTCCGTGGCATTGCATGACACAGGTGCACTCACATACATGCAGGTAATACACTCAAATACATAAAAATAATAATAATAATAAATATTCTATTACAGAAACAGACTTTGTGAAGTAAGTGCTGCCTCCACAACCTTGTCCATGTCTGGCTTCACACAGATTGACTATTTTCACTGAAGAATATACACATACCATAGAGTGTGGTGGCTCATGACTGTCTGTAATCCTATGGAATCAGTTGACTGAGTCAAGAGGATCTGTTGAAACTTCAAAATCAGATGCATAAGAAGACAAAACAATAAAAATCTAGGAAACAGAGAATGAGGTTACCACACTAGATGGCTTCAGTTGTTAACTCAGATGCACCTGGAGAATTGCCTCTATCATGTTGTTGGGCCATTTCCTTAATTGTTGAGTGATGTGGGAGGGTCCAGCACAACATGAGTGGTTCCACCCCTGGGCAGGTGGTCCTCCGTTGTATAAGAAAACACACTGAGCACAGGTCAGAGGAGTGAGGCAGTAGGCAGTGTTCCTGTGGTCCATGCTTCACTTCTTACCTGCAGGTTCCTGCCCTGAGTTCTTACTGCTTCCCTCAGTGATGAACTGTGATCAGGACGCATCCGCCAAACAAACCCATTCTTCCCCAAGTTGCTTTTTTGTCAGTGTTTATTACAGTAATAAAAAGATAACTAGAATAAGTGATAGAATTGCAATCAAGCAAGTTAGCAATGACGACATAAAAGATCAATTCAACTTGTCCAAATAGAGATTCTTAGATTGGATTAACTTCACTATCATTACATTTACCAAAGTCAAGTATAAAACACAGCACATAAATGTTAGCACAAAATAAGGAAGAATAAGACCAGGCAGATATTGACCAAAATAACGTTTGATTGAGGCAAATAAGAGACAAAGATACTAACAGGAAGATAACATGACGTGTTAATTGGTAAAAGACATAATGTTCCAAGAAATCACAACAACCCTAAGTACAGATGTATGTGAAATAGATCGTCGAATTCTTTAAAGAAAAAAAACCTAAGAAAATAATGGGAAATTTTGAAAAATTCCTAACATTTTAAGAGAGTCCCACTTATTTCTCTTTGAAAACACATAGGCATTTAGAGGAGACCGTATATTTAAGCAACACAAACAACAGTTTCATCTGGTAGTCATATATAGGACCAGGCATGTACAAATAAATGATACACATTCTGTCAATACATATGAGTTATTTCATAGTAATCATATAGTAATCAATAAAAGAAGCCTAAACCAATCCTCATATCAAATTCGTCATAGTAATAATGGAGAATTGTACCCCCCACATCGAAGATCTTTGTTATGCTTTAAGCATCATTGTAACTGCAGTATTGAAAAGCAATTGTACGATTAAAAGGCCAAACATTATTGTATAACAACAAGATTTCTTGGTAAATGAATGGTTGAAGAAAACAAATAAAATTAACCTAAGAAAACTGAGGGAAGAGAAACTACTCATGAATGAAATGGCCATTTCTAAGAATTACATAAAACACAAGGTCCATGTACGGGAAAACGATCGTCCTGCCGTGGAGTCAATGTGTGAGCTAGTATGTACTGTATGCTGTGTTTTCCAACTTACTTGATCATTTGGGACAAACAAATTTAAGAGAACTGGAATAAATCCAAGAAAATACTCCATTGTGACAGCTAGGATGAGTCAAATGGCCTGGTATTCCCCTCACTACTCTCCTTGTCTTTGAAATGGATCACTGTATGAAGCAGGGTCTTAGATATCAGAATGGCGCCAAAAGAAAACAAATGACTTAGTTTGTACTTACCAACACTGAGTTAATTTATCAAAAAGAAATCAGTTAAAGTAATTCATCCTCTCACCGTGCATAGTTCTCATATTTCAAGTCTTCCAAAGGAAACAGAAAGACCAATCCTCTAGATAAAAATAAAGTAAAACAAACAAACAATGAACTGTGCAAAGAAGGGTCAACAAGTGTACAAATACCTGTGTCTGCGTGTAGAGCATCATGTGGAAAGCTAGACCATGATGCATAAATAAGCTCTGCCTCCTTAGGCCCTAGAGTATGTTACCACATTCATCTAATTGTGAAATTTTCTTCATACTTCTGTCCTTTCTTTGTTAGAAGTTATTATAAGTTCCAGATTGTTAGCTATGTTTAAAGGTCACTTAATTAGATTTACAACACAATTTTTTATTGCAAAATGATTGAGAAAGTTTTTAGCCACTTCTTCCCTCTTTGTCCCTCATAAAAGCATGAACACACAAACTCAGATTACATATTTTTACATTTTTAAAAATTTCAGGAGTATTTCTACCACCATCCACATTCCTGTTTCTCACTAAACTTAATATTCTAACTCTCATGGTGTTTCATACCTGTCCTGGAGAAGACCTCAAGAAGGTAAATGTACTTTCTTCATCAATGTACTCTTATTATCATTTGGGATTGCTGATACTGCCCTCAGTTGTTCTATGGTGAGTTTGCATCAAGATGTTAAAATGCATGCATTAAAGAAAAAAATTCTATAAGCTCTTTAAACCATCCTAGATTATCAACTGGAAAATATATCACAGAAAGTATGTGACCACTAAACTGTTTGTTACATAACATGCCTATAAAAAGAAAACAATTTATATTTAAGTTGATAGTTTGATGGAGCAAAAGAAATGTTTGAGTGTCCTTTGGGAGTATTTTCTTCAACAGAGCCTGTCATGCTCAATAAGTTCCAAATGACAGTGTGGGAACATGTGAAATTGAAATTATACTGTCGGAGAAATCTGAGAGGAGGCAGGAAAATCAGAACTCGCTATGCACAACCCCCAGCTAAGTCACACACTGTCACATTCATTATCAGTCACCTAAGAGCTTCTTCTCAAACTATGCATTACCAAATTGTATTTTACTAAATTAATAAACAATCTATCTGAATAAATCTAATAAATTTTAAGCTCTAATATTTATAACTGAAGTCTTTCAAAGCTTTAAATTTATTGTAATGATACCTAATAGCCCCAAATAGCTTAATAATGCAAATCAGTTTCAGATACCATATGTATAAGAGACTAATGCTTCTAAATACATATCATGCAATTATTTTAAAAGGAGTATAGTTTATCTAGAAATAATCATTGCTAATTCCAGTTTTCTTAATGCTTCATATCATTCCTCAAATCTATTCCCAAATATCTAGATTGCACAATTCCTGTAGGCTTGGAAAAGTTCCACTTGTGTCTCACCAAAGCATATGTATATGCCATGTTCATATTCGATGCATTTCTTATAAATCTTTACAAAGCAGAGTTCTGTGCATCTGGAGCATTCCCAGGTACACAGCTGCACACGCGCATTCTTGGCAGCAGCTCTGTGGAAATGCAGACACAGCTATATGCTTCTTAGGAACCTCTTGTCTCCTGGGACCTGTGAAAAGGCGGTGAGAGTCATGGCTGTCGTTCCTACATAAATAATTCCCATAAAGAAATGCCTGGAAGGTTTCTATTATCTGAAGGAATCCCATAGTGCAGAGAAGCTGCACTGAGCCATCTTGGTGGAGCACATGATCTGCTATTGCAGTGCAGGACAGGAGAGCTCGCACCCACATGGCATCTCAAGGTCCAAGTAGTCAACAGAATGAATGCTGCTGAGAAAATGATTCACAACTCAGACAGAATAACACGGTAACAGACCAAGTGTTCTAAACTGGATTCTTAATTTAGTACCATTGTACTTTCATTATATTACAAAGAATTTTCAGCAATAGGGGCTGGAGAGATGGCTCAGTGGTTAAGAGCACTGGCTGCTCTTGCAGAGGACTCAGGTTCAATTCCCAGCACCCACATGGCAGCTAACAACTGTCTGTAACTCCAGTTCCAGGGGGTCCGACAGACTCTTCTGACCTCCGTGGGCATTGCATGACACGGGTGCACTTACATACATGCAGGCAATACACGCATACACATAAAATAAAAACAATAAATAAAACATTTTTAAAAGAATTTGCAGTGTTAAACAAGATAGTGGGAGAATAATTCCACTGAGTGATATATAGACCATATATCAACATACAAATCAGTGTAATTTTCTACGTAGACTGAGATCACAAGATTCATAGCGATAGATTTTTTAACAATGAAGCTAAAAGTCCTTGCCATCAGACTCATGAACACTTTATTCTTCATGTAAAGAGAAAATCAGAATGTTCAGAACTGTTTCTAGATTTATAAGATTTTTACCAATAGATTTCTCTATTTTCTAAGATTTTTAGTTTTATTTAACCTCTTTTTGTATTTTATATAGCATTTGTGTTGTTTAGTATATTTCATTTGATCTCCACAGTGATGTGTGAAGGAGGAAGGTTTTATTGGTGAGCAACTTGACCTGGAAGGATTAAGTGATGGGCTCCTAAGTCAGTATTTTCACTAACTTTTGCACCAAACCGTATTTTCTGGTATTTCTGAAACTACTAACTAAACACATTTACTCTAAGAAATTTAAATCATGTTGTTGGAAGGGTAAGAATAAAAACCCGCTGCTGACAAAAGAAGCCATTCTAGGAAATTCCAAGAGTAAAATTCACTTCATCAACCTCCTTGATTAGGGTTCTTCAAATCACATGCTTCATCTCTAGCTAACATCTGCCTCTATCACTAGAGATGATGGCTTTGAGGGAGGGCACTAATTCTTTACCTTTGCATCTCCAGGACCATGTTCAATCAAGGTCAATAAATCACTGAAAAAATTCTTAGAGGAAAACTAGCAAATTAGTATATCCCCTTTGGTTTTAATATATTCAATTAATGGCAAATCTTTAAGCACCATGGTCAAAATAGCCAAGCTAGTTGTCTTTGCTGCCTAAGGAAGACATATTACACCCTATCATCCTTAATCTTTTGTTTTCAAAATAATTTTTTAAATTTAGTTTTCTTTTATGTGTGTAAGTATTATGCCTGTGTGTATGTAAGTGCACCGAGGTCATGCAATGCCCACAGGGGACAGAAGAGGGCATCGAATCCCCTGGAACTGGAGTTACAGATGGTTGTTAGGATTTGAACCTGGGTCCTCTTCAAGAGCAGCCAGTGCTATTAACTGCTGAGCCATTTCTCCAGCCCCTCAAAATAATCTTGATAAAAATTGTTTCTACAATTTATAGTAATTTTGACTACATTTTTTATACAACTTCTAGTTATTAAACTGTCCCCAAATTCCTGTACACTAAGACCACATGATTCCTCAGAAATCAAAAGTGAAATTTCTGCTGTTATACAGGAGAAATATAAATGAGAAATGAATGACTGTCCCGTAGGCGCAAAGGAAGGAGCACATGGCCAACACTTCAATAATAATTACTTCTACTCTTGCATTTGTATACATTGTCAGAAGCTCTTCTATTTATAATTGCTGAGTGACTTTTCGACTTCAAATACCACTAGCAAAGCCAGTGGCGAAGGTCTAGACCTAGTCATTTTCCCCCTAAGAACAACTCTGTAGGATAAATGTGAAAGGAAAAGAAATGTGATCCGCAATTGATCCCATTTGGATTTAAATTAAGATACACTACCTGCTGCGTCAATCTCAGAGCTTAAAGGACAAATGCATCTCTGGTTTGCTTCCCAGGGTTTCCTTCCTAATGCATCACTGACGGCAGAGCCAGTGTGTCAGAACAGCATGACAGTGCCAACTTACCACAGGCACAGCTAGGCTTTGAACAAATGCGCAAGTCTGGGGCATGATTTTCTGAGAATAGCAATCATATTGAAATCTGTCATACCGCGTCCTCAACCTTTAAACCCCAATTTGTGACACTACAGATAGAAGATCTGTTTGGGTGTTTGAAGGATCTGGGAGAGATACACAATCACAGTCATCTCTGGGCAGTAAATGCTGGCACAAGGACAGCTGTAGCATGTTCCATCCATCAGCACAGCTGAGTAACATTGGGAAGAACGTTACTGTGCTACATTGGCAGCTACGTCGCTTTATGAAATCCGTATGCAGTCTTTAGTGAGCACGCACATGGAATTTTGCTGAAAGCTGGCATAATATCAGTCAAAAAAAGGCCCTCATCGGTTTTCCAAAGAATCTGAACACTTAAAAGCGTCATGGTGCTGCTGCTGACATGTGGGTGCTTTACGGACTGCTGTTAACAGCAATAAATGAATGTGGATTATATTTTATAGGTTTTCTCATAGAATCATTTCTCCCAAGTTAAAGGTTGAGAGAGAAAAATCCAAAGCTATGCAAGAGGTATCCACACTCCATATAATTATGTGAGGGAAGACAGCAGACTAAATCAAAAATGTTTCACGTGACCTGATACATCACAGCAAACATAAGCCAAGCTGCCTAATTCTGAACCAAGTCCTCTAATAAACATAAGAGTCGTAATTAAGATAATTTAAAACATGATTGGGGGGAGCAAATAGAGCAGTCCTAATTATGTAAGTTATCTCAAGGTGAATACAAGCAAGCTCATAGACGAATATGCCATAATTCGAGCCACAAATAAGCTGTTTTCTGTGATATATGTTGCTTCAGGGGATGGAAAGATGGTTCCATGATTAAAAGCACAGATTGCTCTTGCAGAGGATCCAGGTTTGATTCCCAGTACTCAGATGGTGGCTAAAACCATGTGTAACTTGGGTTCCAGGGGGTTCGCTGCCCTCTTCTGGCTTCTGCAGGCATTGAATGCATGTGGTAGGCTTCTATGCAGGCAAAACACATCGAAAGAAAGAAGGAAGAGAGGGAGGGACGGAGGGAGGGAGGGAGGGGAAAGAAAGAGAGAGAGAGAGAGAGAGAGAGAGAGAGAAAGAAAGAAGGAAAGAAAGAGAGGAAGAAAATAGAAATGTTTAAAAGTGCAAGCATAATCTTTCAATAAACCTATAGTCAAAAGATACTAGGAAATACCGTGCAACTCCTTGAAAAAACAAAAAAATAGGTCAGCATGGTTGACAGATAATCAGGCATCATCTACTAAACATCCTGCTTCAAATGCTTATCTATTTGAGAACCACCCTTTCCCTCGAGGCTGGGAAGTTGATGCACAACTTTAACTTAGTATTTCTTGTATGTCCTCTTCTGAATAGAAACCCAATACAACACATAGACCATCGGCTCACAGGCCCTTTCCACAGTTTTGGAAAGCAATTTACAGCAGTGGTTACCAAATAAAGCTTAAGTTTTCTTGTGTTTGGTGAAATGAGAAGAAAAGAAAAAGAATACAGTGTTTTTATTTTATTTTATTTATTTACTTATTTTATGTGTGTGCATGTATTGCCTGCATGTAGGTAAGTGCACCTGTGTCGTGCAATGCCCACCCAGGTCAGAAGAGGCTGTCAGATCCCCTGGGACTGGAGTTACAGACAGTTGTTAGCTGCCGTGTGGGTGCTGGGATTTGAACCCAGGTCTTCTGCAAGAACAACCAGTGTTCTTAACCACTGAGCCAGCTCTCCAGCACCCGCAGCAGTGATTTTTAAATAAATTAAATGTACTAAAAATTTTAATGCCTTGATTTTTAAAATACCCTCTATGTAAGCAAAATACTCCCATAAGTAAAGGCATTTACTTAATTTATTTATTTATTTTTGGTCTTTTTGACACTTAATTTATTTTTAATCTTGATAAAAAATTCAAAACTAGATGCCAGCTCCTGCACTTTTGCTTTTTGTGTGCATATATCTGAAAGCCAAAAATGTTGAAATAACTGTTTATATTTCCCACAAGAATAAATGTATTGCCTGCTGAAAAATACATTTAATTCTGATCTTTTTAGTGATTACAGCTCTCTGCTGCCCATAATGTGCATGTCCTTTTCACAGTATAAATGTTCTAAGCTGTGCCTTTTGTGATTAGTTTCTGACTGTGTGTGTTGTCATCTCAACTTCCCTCCTTGTCTTCATGACCGTTTTAAGTATCCAAGTATCTACCCTGCGTGTGTGTGTGTGTGTGTGTGTGTGTGTGTGTGTGTGTGTGTGTGTGTGTAGATTTATTTTCAGATAATCTCCATAGGGGGATGTGTTCATGTGAGAGAAGGTGCCCTCAGAGATCAAAAATCTCCTGAAGCTGGAGTTAAAGGAAATTGTGAGCCACCAGTGAGCTGTGAGCTCAGATGTTCTGGAAGAACAGCTCTGAAGCTTAACCACTAAGCCTAGCACAACTATGAGCAAATGACAAGATGAAATACACTCCAAATCAAGTTCCTGATCAGCACTGCAAAGTCTGAGTTCTAAGAGAAAATAGTGTATCGGGGACTGAAGGGGAGTTACCCCACCTGAGAGCAGAAGTTTCCAAGGGCTTGATTTCACTGTCCACAGTAAGAAATTCATCATATCACAGCCCCAAAAGCACATTCATATGTTCACAGAATACTCCAAAATTGACACTAAGTTCTCCCAAAGAAATTTGTATCTTCATTCAGAACTGTGTGTTCTCCTGTTTTTTGAGCTAACCACATTTGTCCTACGGATATTGTGATGCACTTATGTGTAATAGCTCAGTATGAAAACTGCTGCCCATTAGCAAAACTCCCAGGATTGCCATTTATAAATAAAGATAAAGACAATTTCCTTATCAATATAAAATTAGAAACAGAATTCACAAGGTACTTTCTAGAGTATCTCCAAGAGTATATTCCCATTTTTGGAAGGAACTGTGTACACTTGTGTGCACATGTCTCCTTTCTCATTTTCTAGTCCATTAGATTTTGATTGACTTGATCCCAATACTCCTTGATAAGAACAACTCCTTCAGAACAACATTTCCTAAACAAGAAAAGGGAGAGGAAAGGAAGAACATAACAGGTCTCTTTGAAGAAAGTTTTGAGGGTTTTGGTTGCCTGGTTTCTGTATTGCTGATGCACTGAAATACTGCAGCATGTCACTGCACCACAAGATACCTGAATAGAAAGTCTTTAAAAGTCACAGGAGAAGGGTCTGGAGAGATGGCTCAGTTGTTAAGAACATTTGTTGTTCTTGCAGAAGAGCCAGGTTCGATTCCCAGCACCCACATGGCAGCTAACAACTGTCCATAACTCCAGTCCCAGGGGATCCGACAGCCTCTTCTGTCCTCCGCAGGCATTGCACCACACTGGGTGCACTTACCTACATGCAGGCAATACACGCACACACATAAAATAAAAACAATAATTTTTTTAAGTTTAAAAAAAATCACAGGAGAAATGACTCCTTACCTATTTCGTGATCACACAATAAATTACCTTAATGTTTCTGAATTTCTTTTCTAGTAAGTAAAAGGTAATTTTTTAAAGTGATTAAATATGTTATTTACATATTGTGGATGTGGATAAACTTGTATACATGGTCACAAAGAAATATATGCGTTGTCTAGAGCCAGGAGACCAAGGTTTAGAATCCAGAGAAAAATAATTTGGTTCTTGGCTTTCTCTTTGCCCACCAGAGGAATGTTTCAATTTTACTTAATTTCATCTTCTAAAAATGGTAAAATAATCATATTTGTCTCACAAGCTTTAGTTACAGGCAAATTAGGCAAAGTAAGCAAAAATTAAAGTGCAATTGATTTAGTCATCATTAATACAAGTTTCAGAGAGTGATCTATATAATTGTATTTCCTGCATGGATAAAAATTAAAATTAGCATCTCTGACCATTCCAACTGATTCCCATGTATGATTCTAAATCCATAATTCACTTAATGCTTGTAAGTAGAGAACAAGAGCTCTTTTAAGGCAAAGAAATTATATAAGGAAGCTGAATATTATATTTCAGCTTGGAAAGATATCAAATTCTGTTCCAACTTTTTAAAGTCTTTAGACATTTGAATTTGACCATCAAGTGATCTGTACTAAGACAATCCCCCCTACTCTGAAGGACTAAAATTTTTGTTCCATGGCATCCCTTAAATCAGCAAACAAATATACGTTACTTCTTTAGAGTATATTTTATAAACTAAGCAAAGGCATCACAAAAACAATAGCCCACTTGTCAATTTCAGTTTACTGCCTGTTTTTTTATCTAGGACCAGAGGACTAGAGAATGCTTCTTACATTTTTAAGTGGTTGAAGAAAAAACCCAAAGAAAAATGTTTTTTGATGTTTAAAAGTATGCAACATTAAAATTTCATTGTCTACATGTTTAATATGAAAGTCTTTGATATAGGCAATGTCAACAGCTGCTTTTATGTGACAGTCGCTTAATTTGTTGCTGGGATTAAAAAAATCAATTGAATCCAAAAGACAAAAAGTAATGAGTATAGGATTGCTATGGTTTGTAAATGAGCTGTCACCCCCAGGTAGATGTGTGCAGGCTTGGCTGCCAGTCAATGGCTTTCTGAGATATGTTTGGATCGTGATGGCTTTGACCCAACCAGTGGACTAATCCCTTTACTAGTTCATTAATATGATCATATTTCTGGAAAGTGATAAAAGAGTCTGGGTTGTTGGAGGAAATGGGTCACAGGGCATGTCTTGTAAGAGGCATTCTAGTCCACTGCTCCTTGTCTTCTGCTTCCTGGTTGCCATCAGTGAGCAGCTTCTGCCATCTTCCCACCGCATGATCGTCTACCTGCTCTCAAGACCAAAGTTACGGCTGCAGGTGACCTTGGACTGAAAACTCTGATACTAGGAGTCCAAATAAATCTTTCTTCCTTTAAAATTGTTTCTTGTAGGTGTTTGTCACAGTAATAGCCAGCTGACTGACACATTGATTATTTATGGCTCTCTAAGCCTTGGATCACTCAGAAAAAAATATGAGTGATGCTCATTATCACAATAGTCTAATATGGTTTTCATTAATATAGAAAATATGATTCTTAACCACAACTGTATTTTATATTCAAAGTAAAGATTAGGTACCATTCAACTTAAACCACAAAAGCCTAGTTTATTATTTTAGGAATATAGCAACAAGAAATCTATTTTTTAGAATAAACTGCTCTGGACTAAGACATAGTGATGGGCTTTAAAACACTGAAGAAAAATATACTTTCTTCTGATAATGGTTTCCATACACACAATGGCATTAGTTAGATATTTCTATTATAATAAATACCAATTTATAACAATGTGGGTATGACTATTACCTAGCTTTGTAACCAAAAAGTTAATCTTATGTTTTAAGTTGATTTAACACTACCTCAGCTTGTTTATAATGTAAAGAAGTTAAGCCTTGGGCTCCTCTTGTAACTTAAACATACAGTATTATTCCCTCATGACCCTTCCTTGCTCTTGACCCAAAATACTGTATGGATATATAGGTATATGTTGTAAAAATATTGAATATTGTAAGAAGCAAATATTCATTGAAAGCAAGAGATTATTCTATTTATGTTACAAGCAACAGGTAGGATTAGACTGATAACATCTGTTTGTGGTTGTGTGTGGTGTGCTATTCTGGGTCAGAAGGGATTAGAAAGAGCAAAATTCTCGATAAGGTAAGTTCCTCATTTCCCCTGTGATCCTGGATGTAGAGAGCAAGGCCTTTGTTCAAGAACATATTTCTGAGAGAAATCCAAAGGAACAAGCTCTGAGTAGCTCAGGTTCCACTCTTAGCTGAAGTGGGTGTTAAGCTTCAGGCTGGCTTTGTCTGGGCATCATCACAATGTGGCATCACACCACTACAACATTAAGCCTCAAGCACTGTTTTATAGGGGCCTTTCATCCATAATCATAAGTGGATATTTGGCATCTCCTGAAGTCAGTGTTCAGTTTGGTCAAAAGTTGCATTGCATTAAATTCCAAGGATGTTAAAAATCAATGCTTTTAGCCAAAGTTAAGGACTAGGATTTGAAAGAACAAAAGGACCCATATATTTAATAGTACTAATTAGACAGCGATAAACAGGTAATGCTTTATTATGACTTACAGGCAAATACTTAGGCAGAATAGTCAAATCACCAGCTATACTCAAGAATTTGAATGGACTTATAAGTCTGAAATAATGTTTGAATAGGATTATTCGGCATTTCACAATTCCTTTCCTTATGTTTTTACCTGAGAAATTTTTTATTGTTTTTTTGTGAAGTTCCTACAATATATTTTGATATTTAGATCCCCCCCCATCTGAACCCCTTATACACTTTCTTTGACAGATTTCATGTACTCTGTTATATACACTAAGGCCTCTCCTGTCAAGTTTGTGTTCCCAAATGTCCTTTGGTGTGTGTCCATCCACTGGAGCCTGGTTAACTTATTTAGTGTCACACCGTTAAAGAAAACTAACTCTCCCTCTCCCAGTAGTTATGGGTTACTGATAGTTCCTCAGCTAAGGCTGGGGCTTCCTAGCAATTTCTCCACTTATATGTTGGAATTTCGTGTGGTTTGAGCTTGTGTGGGTCTTGTGCCTGCTGTCACCATTGCTGTGAGTTCATATGTATAACTTTGCAGCTGTCTGGAAAACTCTGTTTCTTTGTGGTCATTCAACACCTCCAGCCCTTACAATATTCCCAGCCCTCTTCCTCAGTGATCCCTGAATCAGAGTTTGCTATAGGTGTCCAATTAAGGAATAGCCATTCTACACTCTCTTGTTCTCTGCACGTTGGCCAGTTGTGGGCTTCTGTGCTAATCACCATCTGCAGCTTAAATGACCTTCTCTGTTGAGAGATGAGAGACGGATTAATCTGCTGGTATAATAATAAGTCATTAGGAGTTAGCTTAATACTATATCTATTTAGCAAAATAATCATATTAGGGTCTCCTTTACGGCCTGTGTCCTGTCTAGGCACAGGTTCCTAGGCCTGATATCAGTGTCAGCTATGGGCTCCAGCTTATGAAGGGACCTTAAATCCAATTAGAGGGGAGTTGGTTACTCTCATAATATTTGTGCTACTATTACACCAGAGATCATATCTTGCCAGGCCACCGTTTGAAGCATACAGGAGTCACAGCTGGGTAAGGCTGGTGATTACTTTTCTCTTCCATAGCACCTTCCAGCACTATAAACGCTAGCCCCTAGAGATGAAACTCTGAAGTCAGTGCCAGTTTGATTTCTCCTAGCTTGTTCTACAGCTCCTGTGTTGTGGAAAATCTTGTGACTGATTTTGCCTTTTGCCTTACATACCTATCATGCTGGAATGCAGTGATTCTAATGGGGCATCTGGCCCGCTAGAGTGTAATAGGATACTAGTCTGCCATGCTAATAGGGATCCCATATGCTGTGTTGTGATTGGACTATTACCCTTATATAAGCCTGTACTTTCTTGCAATAAAGCAGATCTGTGTCACTGAACCTGGTCTCCTGCGTCTGAATACGGCGAAGCTGGCGCAGACTCCTCACCAGCCCTGGGGTCCGGACCGGACGACTGATCGGAGGAACTAAGAGAGCAGGAGAGCGGCCATAGCCAGAGGAGAGCAGCTACAGCCAGCGGCCACACTACTGTACGCAGTGTCCTCAGCAGTAGGGTCTTACTGTCAAGCTCTGGTGCGTAGCCAATAGTCAGTATTGTTTGAGGGTTTGTAGGATCCCTGGTCAACAGCTTCAAAAGAAGGAGCCATTCCTGCCATTGGGCTTTAACTTTGCCAGTTTATGATGTCAAGTATGGGCAATTCCCCTCTCTTATGAGGTAACTCCTTTTAATCCCTTTTAATAGTGCATATGTATATACTTTAAGGAGCTTCTGTAGCAGTAAGGTTTCCTATGGCTTTTTTTAAGGCCTTTAGTGTTAATCACCCCTCCTGAGTTCCTGGTCCCCACCCCAGTTAAGGCCTCCTACTCTGTTATCCCCTCCCCTTATATCACTGCATTCTACTTCTCCCCCATGACCTCCCCACCATGGCCATTTATTATTTTCCTGGACTCTCTGAATTTTCCAATTAAAACATGAATATCTAAGAATTCAAAGTTAGCATCCAGCCATGAAGAGAACATATGACATTTGTATTTCTTGGTTCTGGTTAGTTCACTCAGGATGCTTGTTTCTAATTCCGTCCATTTACCTGCAAATTTCATAATTTCATTTTTTAATTTTTAAAATATTTTTATCTATGGCCAGGAGTGGTGTCACATGCCTTTAATCCCAGAACTCGGGAGGCAGAGGCAGGTGGATCTCTGTGAGTTGAAGGCCAGCCTGGTCTACACAGTGAGTCCAGGCCAGCTGGGGCTACAGGGAGACCCTTTCTCAAAAGACCAAAAAATATATATGTTTCATCTATTACTTTTATTTTATGTGTGTGCATATATTGCCTGCATGTATGTAAGTGTACCTGTGTCATGCAATCTGGGCAGAGGACAGAAGAAAGCATTGGATTCCCAGAACTGGAGTTACAGACAGTTGTTAACTGCAATGTGGGTGCTGGGAAGCAAACCCCTGTCTTCTGCAAGAACAGCTAGTGCTCTTAACTGCTGAGTCATCTCTCTAGTCTCTCATTTTTTTAACAGCTGAATAATATCCATTATGTAACTGTGCCATACTTTTATTAGCCATTCATCAATTGATGGACATCTAGGTTGCTTCCATTTCTGGGCTTTTGTGAAAAGGGAAGTAGTAAACACAGAGGAATAGGTGTCTCTGTGGTAGGGTATAGTCTTTTCGGTGAAGCATTTCACAATTTTATCAAATAAAAAAGTGAACCATCAGTAGATCTTTAGTATGTGTGATGGGCAAAAGAATATTATCTGATGCAGGTGAAAGCTTCGAAGTGTTCTGTAAACTATGACATATGATATTGACCTTCACAGACTAGACCAGTCTTCCCTCCACACTCCACATTCCAGTAACACAGTGTATTTATATGTGACAAGAAAAGATTACAAAAGCTCTGTTTCCATTTTGGGATTTTGTTTTAAATGAAAATTAATAGAATATTATTTGTATGTTCTTCATAAATGAACAAATATACTTAGAATGAGAGAGGACCATGAGTCCATTTTACTTATAGGCATGCATAAGGAAAAACAAAATGGAAATCATTGATCTAAATTACTCTAGTTTGGTCCTAAAGTCAAATAAATTGCAACAATTAAAAAAATTGCAATAAGCTATGGATGATCAGGTCCTAGAGATGATGTTGAGATCTCACTCTCTGAAGAGTAGGACTCCTCGAGAAAATAACTGATTCCAGTAGAGAAGGGACATTTGAGACCCATATATCATTATGAAAGGTTCAGAGCTACTGAGGGCATGTCTCAGAGCTTGGAGACAGAAGGTGGAAAAGGGTGTCCTGCCTCCCTTTGGAGGGTGCTAGGAAGGCCATTTATTTTGAGAACTGTTAGATGAATGCTAACAATGAAGGAGTTATCCTGTCTTTCCTAGCAAATTATAACAAAACGTGTCTAGCAGGTGTAGGAAGAATTATAAAAAGATGTATGCTGGTTAGTTTTTTGCCAACTTGACACACACTAGAGTTGAACTGAGGAGAGAGAGTCTCAGCTGAGAAATTTTCTCCATCAGATTGACCTGCAGAGGCCCTTTCCTAGTTGCCCAGCCCACTGTGGGAGGGCAGTCATCACTGGGCAGGTGGGCGTGGCTGAATCAGAGAGGTAGCTGAGTGAAGTAAGGGAAGCCCGCCGGAAACAGAGCTCCTCCACGGGCTCTGCTTCAGGCTCTCCCTCCACGTTCCGGCCTTTGATTCCCTCAGTGATGGGCTGTAAGCTGTGAGGTGAAAGAAACACTTTCCTCCCCAAGTTGTTTTGGTAAATGTTTTATCACAGCAACAGAAATAACTAGACACAGTGACATTGTTCATTTGAATTTTAAATTGTGTCATTTTATTTTTCAATTATATCATGCATTTTTTCCCATATTCTTAGTATAGAAATACTCGACCAAATGTACAATAACATTATTTTTCCAAAGGAATTTAGAGTTTCATGCTCTGACTGGTTGATTTTATAGAGATGAATGGTACTGCCATCTAATTTAAAACCTCTTAGAATCTATAGTTCAGATCGATCCTTTATAAAGATGGTTAAAGTGAAGAACTTTTAATAAAATTGTTTTTCTTTTCAGTGGTTAATCCATAAGACCTGAAAAATCCCTTTGAGCTGATAATGTTTCTCTTGTTTTTTGTCCTGCTGGTAGAAATGAAGCCAAATAAAACACTCTGTCCTGAGGTCCTCTCAAGGATATAAATGAGGCCACAGCATGTTGGTCTGGCTCTCTAAGCTGAGTAAAATCCCTGCAACCATTTGCTTATCTAAAGGGGACTGGATCGCTCCTTTTCTTTATATTTTATGTGCTGTGTCCTCATGTCTTTAACACTAGCTGAACAGTAGGAAAAGAAAGTCTCATTTCTTAAGGGGAAAGAACATAAAGATGTGTCCCTGTATTTGCTTATGTACTCAGCATAGGAGATTGCTCCTCGCTTCTCCAGAGTCAGTGATGTGAGTTTAGAAAGAAGATAGCGTGAAAAGAAAGAGAGGGGAAAAAAGGAAGTGTGTTGGATGCTTTAGTGTCAACTTGACACACCTGGGTTGAGGGAGCCTCAGTTGGGGAATTTCCTCTATTGGACTGGCCTGTGGCCATGTCTGAGGGGCATCTTCTTGATGAGTGATGTGGGAGGGCCCAGCACACTGTGGGTAGTGCCACCCCCTGGGCAGGTGGGCCTGTGTTGCATAAGAAAGCAGGCTGAACAGGGGCCAGGGGAGCAAGCCAGTAAGCAGCTTCCTCCTAGGACAGGAAGAGAAAGAAGGGAGGGAGGGAGGGAGGGAGGGAGGGAGGAAGAAAGAAGTACTCCCATGATCACATTTCCAAGCCTAAAATTCTCCATACTAGGGAAAGAAAAACGGTCTTGGTATCTTAGCTCACTGAGTTCAGTCTTAATTCTACTATTCTGAATTTGCCATTGATTGTAACAATAAATATAAAGCTGCTGCAGGATGGGTATGTGTATAATCTGTTCCCATCTGTCATAACCATTGCATTGGAGAAATTAAAAAGTTACTGTTTAATAAAAACAAGCTCACTGAGCCATGTGCAAGCCATGTGCTTATGACCTGGTCACCTGGTCATATGATCTTAATCTGTCAGGACCCCACCTTACCTCTTTAAACATATATGCATGATTTCATATATCAAAGTGCTACAAACAGTGTGTTTTTCTCATTTCAAACAGTGGGGGAAGCTGAGGATTGTCTATAGTTCTGTGTGGCATTCTTGGTCTAGGGATAAAGTGGCAAAATTCTCTGATAAGTGTGATTCAACTTACTGCCCAATTTCATGCTGGAGATACTGTTTCAATATAGAATAAGCAAAATCCTTTCTGGAGAGCACAGTTTTGAGAGAAATCTGAAGGAACAGGTTCTCATCAGTTTGGGTCTACTCTTGACCTTAAAAGGGATGCTAAGAGACAGTCTGTTCTCTTTCAAGCATTGCCATTATGTGGCTTAGTAATGCCTCATTATTCTACATCCCTCACAATGCAAAGGGGAAGAGGAGAGACTTGAAATACACAATGATATTTAAAACAACATTGGTATCAGTTAACGCCCTTCAACAACTCCTGAAACCTCTGGGCCTGAAGAAGAGACCAGTCACAATAGCAGCAGGGAAGCTGTGGATCCAACAACCAATCCAGGGACTGGTGGATCCAGCAAAGTCCCTTTGTAAAAGGCAAAGAAAGTTTTAAAAAAAAATGAACAAGCTGAGCTTGTGCTCCTCTGGTCCCTGTCCTCACCTCCAGCCTAAATTAACTAGATACAGAAGCAGGAACTCTAATGCCCCAGGGAAGCAAGGTGAGTGGCCAGTTTGGAGGTTAGGGATAAGGGGCCTGAGTGGCGGGTTTGGAAGGTGGCCATCTCTGCCTGTCTTCACTGTTTCTAGAACCTCCCTCTTAGAGATATAAATATATACTTATATTTGTGCTATTCTAGAAAATTCTCCTTTAGTAAAAAAAAAATTCTAGATGCTTTTAGGAATTTCTTCTCATGGTGGTTTGAAGCATTATTCCAATAGGGTATGGTGCTGGGCATCAGAGATCACAAGTAGATGCTTCTGGGAAAATTCACACACTAGGAGAAAATAGCTAAATAAGAAAACTGTCATCTTGATGAGTGTAAAAATGAGGTCAAGGTTCTTATCTCACCTGCATTACTGAGGCTGCTGCTCAAACTCCACAGCTGGAGTGAGTGATGACCTCACCATGGGGAACCTGCCTGTATCTAGATTACTCTGCAGCAGGTTGTCCCAGTTTCCCCCTTGATTTATATTTTTAAAGTCCCACAAGTGACTTCTTGATCTTCGTAGATATGTGCATAAGGAATGCGGGAACATGAAAAATAATAATATGGAGCAAGTAGTATTGGGATGTGTCTCAGACTCTGGGGAGCTGGTGGCTTAGAGCAGTTACACTGTTCTGGACCAGAGGCAAATGTACAAACTTACTGAAGAATGGGGCTAAATGGAGGAACAACAGAATCCTCTTGCACCTGCCTCCCAGGAAAAGAGGGGCAGAAAGAGGGGCAGATATCAGTGACTTACAGAAACTAATCTATTGCTAGGTCCAGTACTCTTTACAACTCAACAATGAAGTTAAATCAGGTCAAGATCAGAGTTTACATAAATTATTGGCTGAAACATTTAAAAGAAATATTAAAGCAATTGTTTTCTTAATGGTACAAGAAGTTAATCTAGCTTCCTACTCAAGCTCCTTTATCTCTCTTGAGGCAAGCATACCTTTGAGCTGCCTCTTACCTCTTTTTTTGCTTGTTTTTCTTTAAATAAGTTTTATTAGTTCTTTAAGAATTTCAGAGTATATTTTGTTTGTCTGAAAAAATATTTTATTTACTATTTTTATTTTATGTGTAAATGCACATAAAATGTATACTCTGCATGTATGTGAGTGCACCCATGTTGTGCAATGCCTGCGGAGATCTGAAGAAAGTGTTTGATTCCCCTGGAACTGGAGTTATGGACAGTTGTTAGCTGTCGTGTGGGCCCTGGGAATCAAACCCAGGTCCTCTGTAAGAGCAGCCAGTACTATTACCTGCTGATCCACCTCTCCAGTCCCATACGGTATATTCTGATTATATTCACGTCCCCAACTCTCCCCAGGCCACTCTTCCTATCAACTCAACATTACATCCTTTTTACAATTTTTATTTTATTTTATTTTGTGTTATGTGTGAGTATTTTTGCCTGCATGTATGCAAGTGCACCTGTGTGTGCAATGCCCATAGAGGCCAGAAGAGGCAATCAGATTCCCTGAAACTGGAGTTATAGACAGGTGTTAGCTGGTTTGTGGGTGCTGGGACCCAAACTCGGGCCCTCTGCTAGAGAAGCAAGTACTCTTAATCACTGAGCCATTTCTTTAACTTGTCTCCTCTTTTAAAAAAAACAAAAAAACAAAAAGAAAAAAGAAAAATCAATTTGTGTTGCCCATATACTCTTGGGTCGGTGGTCATCACCTGGAGCATGGCTGTCTACCAGATGCCAGTCTCTTACAGAAGACTGACATTCTCTTCAGAGGCTATGACTCACCACTATCCCCTCAGAGAGGGGTGGGACACCTCACCCACCTCTGCTTGCCATAATGGGGTTTTGCCTGGGTTGAGTTTGAGCCAGTCTTGTGCATGCCATCACAACTGCTATAGATTCGTGCGTGCAACTGCCCAGATGTGTCCAGAAAACACTGTTTCCTTTTTGTCATCCAATGGCACTGGCCCTTACAATCTATCCATCCCTTCTTCCACAATGACTCCCAAACCTTGGGAGGACAGATCATAATAAAGGTGTCCCATTTACAGCTGAGCATTCCAGTCTTTCTGTGAGTCTGAGGCCAGCCTTATTTCCATAGTGAGTCCAGGCCAGCTTTGGCTATAGGGAGACCCTGTCTCAAAAAAACCAAAAAAAAAAAAAAAAAAGAGCAAAAGAGAAAGCTTCTCTGATGAGGGCTGAGAGATACGCTAATTTATGGGTATAATGGGTATAATGATAAATCATTAAAAATCAGTTTAAAACTATCTTCATTTTGCATAATAATAATTGTAGTAGTAGTAGTTTCTCCCCTAGGACGTACGACCTCTCTAGCCACACGTTCTTGACCCCGATAATAGGGCCAGATATGAGTTTCATTTTATGCAGCAGGCCTTATTTCCAATCCAAATCTCTGGGGCCTCTCCCTCCCCTTGTGGGTCACTGGCCACCAGTCCATGAGGACAAAGGTAGCAGAAGCGATGAACGGGGTCAGAACGGCCAGTGATCACTGACAGAAGAAAGCCCTTCCAGGGAGGCAGATTCAGTGATACAGCTCCAGATTCAGTGATACAGCTCCAGATTTAGGGATACAGCTCCATTTATTCAGTGGGGGTTAGGGAAAATATAATGTGGAGGCAGCAGCCAAAGCCTCAGCTGATAGGTGCTCATAGTATGCTTTATTTACATGTTGTAAGGGGATCCTATCATCCGACTATAGGGAAATGCCTAATTATCATATAGAAAAAAACCTGGGGGTAGTTTTATTGTAGGTAACTATGCCAAAGGTCATGTTCCAGATAAGGTCAGGCATCCACGCTTGGTGGCACTTCCCAGGTAAGTTAGGCAGAGAGCAGGAGGCCCCCGCTGAGAAAGGGAGTCCTTCCATATAGCGCGGAGCCCCTTAGAGCTATCCGGACATGAAGGACTACAACCTTAGCAGCAGGGTCCCCAACACAAATCCAGTGGTTAGTTAAACCTCTGTCCTTCATGCCACTCTTGCACCATGGGCATATCTTCCCAGGCCAGTCATTATTGCAGCTCACAGAGTTCACAGCTGGATAAGACTGATGACTGCTTTTCTCCTCTACTAGTGGGAACAGCACCTTCCAGCACTATGAATGCCAGCCATCAAGGCCAAAGCTTCCAGAACTATACCAGCTTCCTTTTTCCGTGTTCTATGCCTCAAGTACGTGGTGACCTTAGCAACTGGGTATTATCTTCAAGTTCTGCAGGGAACCAAGATCACTGGGGATACCATGTAGTCTGCAGACCTCTCAAGGAAAGAAGTTGAAATGCAGTAATTAAGTGCTGAGTCAAGGAAGATTATGTTTGGAAACAACACATCATGTGCTGCACTCAAGATCGTGTCCCTATCACTTTGAGTGTCATTCTATAATGGCAGAAAAACAATAGAGGCTGCATTAGCAATAGACACTATAGTTAAACAGCAGCAACTCTGCCACAGGCCTACAGAAGGCATCCTACAACTGCAGACCCTTCCCACTCTGGGAAGCTGAACTGACCCTTCATATGAGGTCCTTCACACCAGTCTCCCCAGTCCTGATTCCAGTCATTGCCTATGGGGTTAAAGTGGTCTACTGAGGTAGACTCTAAACTTTTTGAGTTTTTCATTCCTATTTAATAAGCATTTGGGTAGACATCCTAATAACTTATGAATTTTAAAATTATAGACATTGAAATTGTAGATCATGCAAAGCAACTGGGGAAACAGCACGACACTTCTTCAAAACATTCTTCACAGTTTTGTGGTGTTTCATATTGTTTTGTCTCGCCTACAGCCTTTCAGCTCCACTGCTACGCCCCAGATGTATGCCCAAAAGGACTGAAAGCCAGTAGTCAAATATCAACATCTAGGTGTTCACAGCAGTACTGTTCACATAGCTCCAGAGTGGAGACACTTCAAATGCCCAGTGATAAATAAATACCCAGTGTATATGCATAGAATGCTATTCAGTCATAAAAATGCAGCAGAGTTCTATTCTGTACTACATCTTAAATAAAGTATGTTAAAGAAAAGGAGCTATGCAGATAAGGGCGTATATGGTATGACTTTGCTATTTAAAATAGCCAAAATAGATCAATACCTAGAGATAGAATGCCCAGTGCCAGAGCCTGGAGCAAAGGAGGAATGGGAGCAACATACTTATTTGATGAAAATGACTTTAATTAGATATAGTAAGTGCCAATAAATTATTTACTTTGAAATAGTTGCTTTAGTTGGGTGAATGGAGCCTTAATAAATTATTTTAAAATTTTAAGGATATTAATTTAAGTTGATGAAGTAGATGAAATTGGAAATAAGGTAAAGGTGAAATAAACAGCATTCTCTATATTTATTAGCAGTACTAAGGGCTTTTGTTCTCACAAAAATCTTTACTAATGTAGATATTATAAAAATAGAACCATGCCACTGGTCAGGGGATGCTGGTTAGGGTTAGAGTACACATGAAGCCTTGTGTTATATCCTAGCAACCTCTCTCTCTCTCTCTCTCTCTCTCTCTCTCTCTCTCTCTCTCACACACACACACACACACACACAAATTGGAAAAAGGAAAA
>NW_008339003.1:1631630-1660393 GCF_000622305.1 Nannospalax galili
AATTGGAAAAAGGAATATGTCATTGAATATGTTTTTTATGAAGCTTAACAGATCTTTGGTTTTAATGCCAGTTATATCTAGAAGAGAGTCTTCACAGAGCTAAAATCATGTCAAATGGAAGGCCATGCTCCAAAATAAATTGACTGCATTTGTGAAATCTTGACAACTATTTCTATAGCCCCTTGACATAGTGTCCAGTCCAAGAATATGTACTATTCCACATCACAGTATAGTGTATGTGTAACTACCACCTGTTACCAATCTATAACAAGAACCTGTTATTGTTCTCTGACATGAATGGTCCTTCAGAATATTATTATTCAAATTTGTTAGGAAATTTTTGTTTCTCCCGAGTCAACCAATTATTCTTACAAATTATGTAGAAGATTTTTGACTTTTATATTTTTAAACATGTTACTCAAAACCTACTGAAACTCTTCTTGTGGGAGAACTTAAAGGTTAAAAACTTTACTTCCAAGAGAAAAAAAATTAAAACGTGCAACTACAGAGGTTTTATAGGTGGCAATCATATTTTGACAATGAAATTGCTTGATGCCTGGAAAATTTTCTAAATCAGAATTTCAAAGTTCCTTCTCCCAGAGCATGTGTTCACTTTGGACAGCACTGAAGCTGTCACAGGCTGTGTAAACCATGTACTTTGTCTGGTGCACCCAGCATGGCATCAACACCCAGCTGACCTCACAGAAACTTTGGGGAAACTGAATGACTTTTATTTTCATCTTATCAAAGAAGTGTGTAACCCATCTTTGACAATTCACAAGATAACCACAAATGAATGCATTACAAGCAAAATGTTTTCAGCCAGACCACATCATACGGAAGATTCTGCTGTGTTGAAATCTTGGATTTTATCATAACAAAAACCAATAACACTTGGAAGCATGTGAATTAGGGAAACATCACAGAAAGTTGGGCGCTAAGGACCTCTGGGTGTGATCGTGCCAATGGCCCAATCTTCCTGACTCACTCTCCAGGGTGTGTGATGAGTGACCTGACATGTGGAGGGCCCTTGTCAGATCAGATACTTGATATTATTAACATTCCTTCCTTCCACACAGAGATGGAAATCAAAATGAATGGAATTTGTAACCTTGCTTACTGCCCAGCACATAGGCTAAACATCCTGGAAAGAAGCCATTTGGAGAGTCCTGCTCCCAGGGTGTTGAGGGACGTGTGTTTCGGGTAAGCCTGTTACAAAAGGGCTCAACTGAGTAACTGATTTTGATAATTATTTTCTAAATAAAATATAGACTTTATATTACCTATAAAAAGAAAGTTTGGTAAAAATTGTATTTCAATGAAGTAGCTTTATGAATGAGTTTCATATTAAATATTTATTTCATTTGTAACAGCAATGTGTCTTTTTTTAAAACTTTCTTTTATAGTTAATGTCCCATCAAATCCAATTTGTGCTGACCATATACTTCTAGGTGTGTGGTCATCCACAGGATTGTGGTTGACTTAACCGGGAGCCACCCCCTTAAAGAAAACTGACTCTCCCTGCCCCAGAAGCCATCACAAACTCTGCAGTTAGGGGCAGGTCTCATGAACTCCTTCCCACTCAATGCTGGAAAGTTGACTGGCTTGATCTTGTGCAGGTAATCACAGCTGCTATGAGTTCAGGAGTGCAGTGGTCCTGTCATGGCCAAAAGACACTGCTTTACTCGGGTCTTCCCTGACATCTGGCTCTTAAAAACTTTCTGTTCCCTCTTCCATGATTTTCTCTGAACCTTGGGGAACGGATGTGACATAGATGTCCCGTCTTGTCAAGCGCTCTAACATTTCCTATTTTACAAACGAATAGTAATGAGAAATGTTGAGGAATAAGGGCAGGTGAAAAATAGCTTATAAAAGCCACACTGAAAACCAAACAATCTACCTTCCCAAGCATTGTACTGAGTTCTTATATTTCATGATTTCTGAAAATCAGATTTAAAGATATTAATCTCATAAAATGTTATGTGTATTGCATATGGAGCATCTTATGGGAAAAAAATTAGTACATTTACAAAAACTCAGTCAGGCAGTTCCCTGCCACACACTAAGTCCCACTCAGGATGACTTCTCATCAGGCATCAGGAGGCTCTCAGGCTGGGAAACCCACCAAGAGGTACCTCACTCCATGGAGACCCCTTCTCACTAATCACCTGGAAGACCCATGTTTTATTTGGGGATTTTGTTGTCTTGGTTTTATTGTTTTGTTTTCTTATTGTGCTAGAGATTAAACCCAGGGCCCGGCACATCTTGAAAAAGTGCACTCACTGCCACTGAGCTGGGTACCCAGTCCTTTCTTGTGACGTTTTTGTTTCTTTTCTTTTGTAACCTGGAATATTTTTGCTGGTATTTTGCTATTTATGAGCATGCATGATGTCGTAGCCACATTTTACAGATTTCAGTACCTCCCAAGGCAGGCCAGCCTCCCGGTGACAAGAGTCGTGGAGGTCCACCACCGTAAGTGTAAAGTGGTCTTAGCCGATAGAAACATGAACCAAAATATTTTTAACTTTTATTAGTGATGGCTCCAGGCTTCAGCTCATTTTTTTTGCAGATTTTTGTCTGATTGATGGCTGCTTATTACTCTTACCCTGTCCTGCTGTCATTTAAAATAAAACACTTCCTCTTAAGAATAACATTAAAGTCCTTTGTCTAAGAACTAATAGACTAATAAATTTATGAATTCCTCCATTACAAGGAAGTGGACAGCTTTAATACATCATAACTAGCCCAGCTGATCTAGACACAACCAAACCTGACAGTGTTAGTGACATACTAACTGCATTCACACAGACCCTCACTGGGAAAGTGCCTGGCTCTTTGTGTCTTCTGATCCAGCTGTTTCATGGTCACATATCTTATCACGGAATGTGTGAAGACATGGAAGAAAAAACAGTCTAGCAGTCAAATCTCCATTCCCACCTCCATCTGTATTGAAGGAATCACTCTTCCCCCTTCAGCCATGTTGGCATTTCCTCTACAGCACTGACAGCATCTGCCATAATTGTTACTTGTGCATTTATGTTCATTCACACATACTTATTCACATAGACCTCAGGATCAGGAGGACAGGGGCTTCCTTTCAGTGTCTGTTGCTACTCTACCTCTACTGCTCTTTAAACAAATTTCATTAACATTCACAGCATATTTTAGTTAACAGTTTAATACTGGGGAGTAATTTATTTTCCTCTCCCTAATACAGCTTAAAGAAGTTTATGACATTAGACTTATTTTTTTTTATATTTTCTTCTTACAGTATACCTTTTCTAAATAAGTTACATCCCTTTTTATTGAAAATCAACTCATATGTAAAAAATTGATGAATTCCTATATCTTTCTTTCACATAGGTCAGTTCTGGATTGTTTAAACCATAAAACAATTTTAAATGCATGGTGAGGGGAGACCGGAAGGCATGCCACTTGCTGTCTCCTGCCCAAGTGACAGTGGGTCCTCATCCACTGACACATAATAAAACCACAGTCCACAGCCCAGCCTCACCGCTTGAAAGTGAATTTAAGAGTCACAATATTTTTCATATTTCTGGAGCCTTAGCTTAATAAAAGTAAATGTTAGAAAACTGCATTTTTACTCTCACTCTGCCATCAACTAGTTAATATTTCTCAAGCTTATTCCTGAGCAAATAAACAAAGAAATGGAGTTTATTTTTCTACTACACTTCATCTTAGATTATTTTAATAAGCAAATAGTTTGATACTTGAAAATCCTTAATACATATGGAGTAGCAAATTCTGGCTTTTTCAAAATGTATCTTTTTAAACTTCACTTCGGGTAAGAAAGTATGTTTGAAATAATTTACAAAGGACTAACATGTCAGAGATTATACCGCCTGGTTTGAAGGGTTTGAAGTATCTCCTGATAATTGTAACTAATAGCAACAAATAATATGACTACAGGTTATTCAAGGTATGTAATTACTATAATAAGTCAGATTATGTGCATATATTTGTTCTTCTAAGTTCCCAGTCCAAATACTAAAGGACATAGTGGGGAATGCGAAAACTAACTTAATAGTGTAATAGCTAACAGCACAGCTCACTAGACAGAAATTGTAATTGGTATTTTCCTAATCTAAATTCAAAAGCTGACACATACGCCCAATATATTGATGGTGGAAGAATCTCAGCCTGCAGATATCTCTGGGAATTCTCAATCTATGTCAGGGCATCTGATAGACCCAGCCTCACCTTGCTTTGGCTTGCTGATAATTTCATTTCTCAGAAGGCTAAGGAGGCAGGAATGGAGAAATGGTATTTTGAACCTAATTTTACTAAAGCTGTCCAAGTCAAAGGTGATGTTCAAACTATTTAATAAGCAGGATTGAGCAGGTACCAACAGTCAGGTCTCTGTGGTTTAGCAGTTAGTCCCTTAGCTGTTGGAGTGGGGGAGGGGTTTGGAACCTGGAACAGAAAAAGTCTGAACACCCAGTGAATTGAGCAGGGGCACCAAAGTCTTCCACGAACATGGGATTTATCAACCAGCACCCTGGTGGTAGAGCATTATAAAATGTTTGTAGTTTCCCACACACCCACTCTGCCTGTGCAGTTCTCCAGCTCTCTATTGATTTACTCTCTTGGATCTATCTGTCCCTTATTCTTCAATCTATGGTCACTCTCTTACAACATAACCTGAAACAGGTCTTACAGCTTCCCCCTCCTTAAAAGGCATCCCAACTCTTCTTCTCTCTAAGGAGCCATTATTTAATTTTTTAAATCCTCTTGAAGATTACCTTCTGTTTATGGTGTTCTCCATGTCAAAACCTTCAGTATATTTCTGCTGACCTCAGTATGAAACCTAAAATTCTAGACATTAGGACATAGTTTCCATTTGATTCCAGTATTCTAAGTTTTCAATTTTGTTTGTGTGTATGTGTGTATGTGAGTGAGTGTGTGTATTCTAGTGTGCATGTTTATGCTAGCACAAAGGCCAGAAGAGGGCAGTTAATTCTGTCAGAGCTGGAGTTACAGACATTTTTGAGATCCCTGGCTTGTTAGGTGGGTCCTGAAATGCAAACCTTGGTCTTCCTGATCGTGCAACAACAGCCCTTAACTGCCAGGCCATCTCCTCAGCCGCTGGTCCAACCTATTTTTACAAGCTGTTTTCTGACTGTCTCTTTATTCTTACACTCCATCCCAAATGAACAATGTATTGCCTCTGAATATAAGGCACACCATCATACCTCTGTAATTTTCATTGCTGCTGCTCTGGCTGTGATGTGATGTCCTTCTCTGCTCACACACTTCACAGAGCCCTTCAGACATGGCTTTCACCAGGGTCTGTAGAACTTCTATCCCCATGAGAATTCTGACAGGGCTTTCCACACACTGACACTGAAGTAGGCATCAGGTCCCATTACTCTAAGTCATCATGTCATCGGGCATGATCTGCTCTCCCTTGTAGATGTTTTGGGGAGGATCCACATAGGATTCACTTTTGTTTTCTGATGGCTCTTACTAAGAATATGCATACACTCACTGGGTATATGGTAATGAACACCTTTAATCCCAGCTCGTGGGAGGCAGAGGCAAGTAGATCATTGTGAGATCGAAGCCAGCCTGGGATGGTTTACATAGTCAGTCCCAGGTCCCCCAGGCTACATAGTGAGACCCTCCCTCAAAAAAGAAAAAAGAATATGCATACAACTCCACTCAACAGTCATTTCCTAAACGATGAAGATTCATCTTAGCTCAGAAAATTGTTATTGAATATGTCAATGCTGTTTCAATGAAATGCTTCTTCTACGTATGTGGTTATTAAATAATTTTTTAAAAAAAAATTTGGCTTCGGGTGGTTGTCCTATGTAAATTACAACAAATGCCCCACTTTGGTGGGACATGGGTGACTGTGCAGGCAAATATGGAGGGTGAGTGAGGAAAATTCTAGAGAAACCAAAAGGAAACGTTGGGCTAGCACTTTTCCATTTTCTTAAAGTAAAATCCACAGTCTGTACCATACTCCAGGAGGCTCTGAATATCCGGGCCCGTGCTTCCCCACCCGCACCCTTCACACCATCTTTCTGTCTCATTATCTCACTAGCTTTTCCCCTTTTTCTCCTTGGGGACTTAACTGTCACATCACTAGTCTGTTCACATCACATCAGTAGTGCTCCCACTGAAGGACTTGCTGTGAGCTCATCCCTCACACGCACTGGTGGTTGGCTTCTGTGCATCTTGAGTCCCAAACACCACATCTTCAGTGAGGCCTTCATAAGCATAACTGTAGCTACCTAAATGTGCAATCTTCCATTTCTCTGTCTCCTGTACCTATCTCAACATTTGACATATTAAAATTGCTATTTAGATATTTGTTTACTACCTTGTTTCCTCCTTTCTCTCATTCCCCTTACCCTAATTCCAAGAATATAACTTTAAAAAATCCTGAGTCTATTATACTCAGAATATCAGACCTTTACTGCAATTTGATCTTTGCTTCAATTCTGTCACTCAGCAAATGTTTGTTTACTAAATGCATGAGTTCATATCTATTCATCCTATCATGGATAGTCTTTCTATATTAGACAAAATAGATATAGATTTTGAGTCCCTTTTTTCAGTGTAGATGTCACCATACAGAAACAGTCTTCCCTAACACTGAGGCATATCAGTTAACCTTGGGTAATCATTTTCAGCCATTCATGATTGACTTAAGAGAAAGGCCGTGAACGGAGACTCTGGGAACCACTGGCCTCAGAGATAGGAGCACCCAAGAGTGCAGTCTCTACAGGGCATGATGGGGTACACCTGGCATGATGGTTATGCTCCTTGGGCTGCAGGTATTATTCATGGTGCTCAGTTCGTGGTGGTATCAGGGACAATGGCCATAATTCCTGTGATGGCTTTAGGCAAACTTTGAGTTTAAACCTCAAGCCTCACAAGCATCTGCCTCCAAGTGCTGTGAAATAGCTATGATCCTTCTAAACCATTGCTTTTCTGGCTAAACTGTCCAGAATACATTCTACTGTATGAAACGTAAAAACCTTGATAATATAATTCCATATCAGAGATGCAGGCAATACTGTAGTAAAGATAACATACAGTTTTACTTACAACTATCAGTATTTCAAAATTATTAAGCCCTGCTTTTAAGACTCTGGCTTCTTCCCTCTTATTATCTAACCCGATGCTCATCAAATGTTGTTTCAAATTGTCCTCCTTCAATTTTTTACTAGATTACAAAATTTAATCCATAAACTCATTGCCCAAAATCCATAGGCTCAGCTTTTATAAATTCCAGAGAAGTTCTAAGTGTGGCTCCTTTCCCACCAGGAACCCACAGAAAGCTAAAATGTTGGGAAGAGAAGGGATTTTGTAAATGAACAACAGACATCATCTAGTCATGCTGGTCTTCAACCCTTCTGTTCATGGAAGTATGTTAAAGCTCTTGCTCTCAACCGTGTCATCACATTTGTCCTGTTAACTTTCCTGAAAGCTGTCCATATAGGAACTATCCTGCTGTTCCTGTGGCAGAGGAATAATTAAGAGAGTTTAGAATTTGGGCCTCTTCCATACAATGACTAGATAAGAAGAAATGAACTAGGAAGAAAATATCTACACCACTTCCCTTACCGTCTTAATATATACCAGCTCTCTGGGCTGCCATCTTGGAAATGAGAGTATACAGATGGGCACATCTGCTTTCTAGGTTTGCTCCTCCACCTCCTCACACTGTAAGTTTTTATTGCTATATTCAGACATCAGTCACATCACAATTCTCATAAATATGTTCTTTAAATCATTTTGTCAACAAATACACATCGACTGTTTACTGTATAGCACTGCATCGAAACTTTTCTAAGACCTAGACACAGCAACCAAAGCAATCAATAAAGGCTCCTTATTTCCACAGAGCTTGCATGCAATGTTTGCTAATGCTATGTGTCCAAAAGGTTATACACTCGTTAAGATTATATAGATGTGCAATTAAAACCAAAGACTATTAACCTATGCATTAATGTGAACTTAGAGGAAAGAGTTTAAGTAACAACCCAATTACTGGAATAGTTGAACCATATTAACGAGATGAGTTTAAGGACCTAGATACAGATTTTTTAAAAAGAAAATCCAATCAAATGGGGGCTTAATAACAGTAGATATTAAAACAAGTTTTGGGGAGGGAGCCTTGGGGCTTATTTGACTTCTCTTCACTTGACTATGAGCCTATCAGGGAGTAGCTGCACCCCAAAACGAGAATGTGTAATTTAGAGTGCATTAGGTAGAGGACAGTTTCCGTGTGTCAGTCGTACTGGAGTCCTGAGCTGGTTACACAGTATGCAAAGCACAGTGCTCATTCTGAATGTTGCTTAACGTATGGAATATGAAATTACTGCTGCATGTTCTTTTTTTTTTGTTTTTTCTTTTTTTGAGGTAGGGTCTCCCTGTAGCCCCAGGTGTCCTAGCTGTCCTGGAACTTGCTATGTAGACCAGGCTGGCCTTGAACTCACAAAGATCTGCTTGCCTCTGCCTCCCAAGTGCTGGGCCTAACTGCCAGGCCTAACTGCTGCACATTCTTAATTAAATAGGTTTGCTCAAAGACCAGGTTATCTGAACTACAGTTGGACTACCTTGAAATTTTCTGCAAGTAGAACACACACCTAGGAGAAATTATGATGCTTTGAGAATTCACCTTGTCAAAGAATAATTCTACTTTTTATATACAATACTAAGGTGCCAAGCAAGAATGAGAAGGTCAAATTTATAGAGACCAATCAAAGTCATCCCAGCTAGAACTTGATAAGAATAAAGCTGTTTACAGAATCAAAGCGGTTCTGGAAGGCAATGAGCTGGGTTAAAATGATAGGCAATACATCTGCTGTGGGCCAGAATGGAAGTCCTTCATTTTTCTTTCAGCATCAAAGTGACAGTTCTAAGAAGATGTAGGCATCTTAGTGAACGACACAAATGAACACCAGTGAGTTTACCTTCTGTGGGTGTTATTACTATGAGTCTGCATCTCTTGTGGCCTCAGACTTACCAAAAGTGAATTCTCAGAGAATGATTTCATTCATCTCAGCAGTGAGTAAGGGGATCTCTTCCTGGAGTCTAGATCCTGTTCTAGCCAGCAGCAAATGTTATTTAGACATATTCAGAAAAAGCAGTGATCTGTTTGTGCCTGTGGATTCTGGACCTCCGTCCTGTGTCCTTTAAACTCTTGATATGGGAATAGGACAGTAACAATTTGTAAATCAAAGAAAGAAAATCACAGAAGCAACAATTCCTAAAGTCCTGATGTTTCACAGATTAGTAGCCTGCCATTAAGAAAGAGTAGGGCACTGGGTCATGGAACTGGAGCCATAAACATTATCAGGTAACAGTGAGTTTCCTGGGGCCGCAGAAAGAAATGAGCTTGTTACTACTTCTGGTATTAATCATAATAAGTGTTTTATCTACGCCTGTCATGTTTAGTTTTGCCGTTCAATTTGCCTCTCGGGCACACTGTTTGCAGTATCAGCTGGCCTTATCTTTTAACTTATAGTCTTCAAGTGCCTAAATGTATTTCCTCCAACGTTCCCACAGTTAACATGACAAAGTCAACATAAGTGCTATTTTAAGGCAATGCTGCACTGCACTGTGAAAGACAGAGTTGCTGGAGCTCGGCCACTCCTGTCACCTGTTGAAAAGCTGAACAGATAGCACTGATTCTTTGCCTAATTGCAGTTTTGCTGTGAGATCAGCAAGATTTTAAATATGGAGCCCAAGTATGTGCATTAATACAGTCATTTATCTCATCTGCTACCTTTGCCAAAGAAATAATATAGAGATCTGCTTGTCCCATAGCCTTCCCATCATTTATCACCTGACACTCCTTAGTCAATGCAATCAAGCAGCTTTGGAGGGTCCGGAAGATGAAGCTCAGCTTCTACAAATTATAGATTACCAGAAGGGTCAGAACCAGCCAACGAGAAATGCACACCAACAATGCAGAAGTGGACGCGTTAACAAATACGCCTTGAGGGGAAAGTGGGTATCCCTTACAAACCCAGCCCACAGTTCATACAGATGCTGTATGAAGATGTTGCCCTGGAGGGAAGCTGCAGCTTGATTCAGGCAGCTAATGATATTCTACTTTGCACAACCCTATTTCATTGTAGTCCTCTTATGATCTGCTAATAATCCTTTATAATTAAGCTGGCAGGATAATATTAAAATGTAATCCACATGAACACCAATCGCAATGTCTTTCAAGAGCTGAAGTGGTTATCACTTCCAGCCATGCACGACAATCACTGCATAGCTTTAATTTCACATTTTTAAATGGTTTGCCCCAAGATTTAAAGAAAGTTTATGATTAATTTCTACTCACAAATGCAGTGAAATAGTCCTCATTTAAGCCAATAATGTTAAAAGTTTGACCATGGTATAGGTCTTGTGAATTCATGTTTTACCTTCTTTAGAACTGAACATATCTGCCGCGTCCTCACAGAAGAGAGATAGTGGACCTTGGGATGTTTACAGTGAATGAAGCTGGTCAGATTAGATAAAGCAAAAGGGCAGCATCGACCAACACGATTCCTGATTACTGTGTATGAAATGAAGCCTCCTCCACACTTCACTGTAATACTTCGAATGTTTTTATTTTCTCTCTCAGCATATTATCTTCCTCATCTCTTGGAAAACTCAGTTTCTCTCCAATAACTGAATAGTAATTTGAACCAAATATTAATTACTAGAAGTAACACATTCAAAACATATTACTTTAGTTGATCTAGTTTTATATTCTACTACAGCTTGGTCATGACATAATCTAGTTCATAAAACTACTTCAGAGAATTGTTTTTAGAACACTATAAATATCGATGTCAGAGTTAATACATTTTCTTAGAAATATAACAGACAATTTATCCTTGCAATACTTTCTACCTCTGCCCCTCACATAGAATTGAAGGAATTGGGGTGATGGAAGTATTGTTCCAATTAAAGGCACTTTGTCTCAAGCAAGAAAGAAAATGGTCAATTCTTGTATAATCTTTTAAAAGATGTTGTTTCATTTATAATATACAAATAATGAAGTATGCATGCAGATTGTTCTCAAAGTTGAATGTCATTATAGATTAGGAAAATAGCATGTTATCAGATACAATATAATGCTGTTAAGGGTGTATTTAGACTCATAAAGTGCTATGAAAAGACTTTTCCAAGTATCAGTTTGGGGTGACTGTAATCAGTTTATCAAATTTAAACATTCAATTTATTTATCTGTTTTTAAGCAACAGCAATAGACATAGTTCAAAAGGAATGACTTATAGATACCATTTAAGACATCTACATGGTTACATCAGGGTCAGTGGTAATGATGCCTTTGAAAATTTTCTAGGAATTATTGAAAGACCGCACTTCTACTTTATGGATGTATTATATAATATAATCCTAAGTACTGAGAAAAACAGGGTAAGAAATATTAAAAGTCACATTTATTATATGCTAGCTACATGCTAGGTACTGTAACAAGTGGTGATGCCAGGCAGAAGAAGGAGGAGGAGGAGGAGGAGGAGAAGAAGAGGAGGTGATGGAGGAGGAGAGGACAGAGGAAGGAGGAGAGTGGAGGGGAGGAGAGCACAGATGCAGCATCCAACCTCAAAGAGCTTTCATTCTAGAGGTCTAGATATGTAGGTGGGTCAAGAAGAAAAATGAAGAGAACAGGACAACAATAAAGTATGCACATGACAAAGAACTCCCAAGCAAGTCTTTGAGAGAGCAGACAGAAAAGGCAAACTCAGGACTAAACAGCTGACATTAGAGCACAGCAGGAGATGTGAATTGCTGTGGAGTCCATGAAGCCCACAGACACAGTCAAAATAAAATAAAATTTCATTTTATTTAAAATTTTAAAATTTTATATTTTGTGCCTGACTATAAATCAAGGTAGTTGACCAACCCAACTCAATGTGTGATTTGCCATCCTTATTATAAAAGTCTAAGACAGAGTCAATTGTGGTATATGTCTGTAGCAAAAGAACAAATCAAATTCACTAACTACCTAAAAACAGCAAGTAGATCCAAGAGAGGACCTAGAGAGGCCATCAGACACAGGGTAAGACCAAACTGAGTCTTGACTAGCAAGGATGGCTCAGCTCATGGAAATCATGACCAGTGGGTGCTATGTGGTGTGGTGGTGAAGAGCCTAGGCTGTAGATCTGCCATGCCTGCATTCAAGCCCTCGCCTGCCGCTCTCCAGAGCCATAGTTCAGGCAACAGCTCTAATACCAACAATAATGAGTAGTTTCCTTATATGCAAAGTCGGTTGTTTAAAAGATCAAATGACAAAGACACTTCTAAATTACTAAACTGTTATAGCTACATACAAAGTATGAGTCTCTGTCTTCTGATCCTATCAAACTCCATTCCGTATTTCACTGTCCCTCTCTATTTTGTGTGAACGAAAGGGCAAGATGCGCTTGGTCACCAACAAAGCAGTTATTTCTGGCAAGCGTTGCCCTGCATTTCAATACTCCTGAGACTATTGTGGAAGACGCAGCAAGACAGCGGTACTAGGCTGTGTGCTGTTGGGGCAGCTCTGGCTGGCGCCGCACTCTTAAGCGCGTGTGCTCGTCTGCTCGTCAAGGATGATGACTCACTTGCCTCATATTCCTTTACCTCCCAGGAAACGGATGATAATGGAATGCTTCTCAATAGAAGCAAGGTTTTCCTTCCCTGCTCTTCGGAGTCACAGTGAAAAGGCAGGATGCTGGAAAAGTAAATGGAAAGAAAATGAGCAAAAATGAAAGTACAGCAAACTCCGTCAGGTCTTTCAGTCCCTACTTTACCTCTCAGCCACGTTGTAAGCCCCCGTGGACCACGAGCGTACACTACAGATAGGGCCAGAACCCTTGTCATTTGACCCTTGGCTTTTTCGGCTGCCCTGCCAGGTCTTCCCAGGCTCCAGGCCACTTGGCACTCACTTCTGCCCTCCTGCCCTATCTGAGCAAATTCCTTCTTTCCCTAAGGACAATCTAGCAAGTAGATCCAAGAGAGGACCTAGAGAGGCCATCAGACACAGGGTAAGACCAAACTGAGTCTTGACTAGCAAGGATGGCTCAGCTCATGGAAATCATGACCAGTGGGTGCTATGTGGTGTGGTGGTGAAGAGCCTAGGCTGTAGATCTGCCATGCCTGCATTCAAGCCCTCGCCTGCCGCTCTCCAGAGCCATAGTTCAGGCAACAGCTCTAATACCAACAATAATGAGTAGTTTCCTTATATGCAAAGTCGGTTGTTTAAAAGATCAAATGACAAAGACACTTCTAAATTACTAAACTGTTATAGCTACATACAAAGTATGAGTCTCTGTCTTCTGATCCTATCAAACTCCATTCCGTATTTCACTGTCCCTCTCTATTTTGTGTGAACGAAAGGGCAAGATGCGCTTGGTCACCAACAAAGCAGTTATTTCTGGCAAGCGTTGCCCTGCATTTCAATACTCCTGAGACTATTGTGGAAGACGCAGCAAGACAGCGGTACTAGGCTGTGTGCTGTTGGGGCAGCTCTGGCTGGCGCCGCACTCTTAAGCGCGTGTGCTCGTCTGCTCGTCAAGGATGATGACTCACTTGCCTCATATTCCTTTACCTCCCAGGAAACGGATGATAATGGAATGCTTCTCAATAGAAGCAAGGTTTTCCTTCCCTGCTCTTCGGAGTCACAGTGAAAAGGCAGGATGCTGGAAAAGTAAATGGAAAGAAAATGAGCAAAAATGAAAGTACAGCAAACTCCGTCAGGTCTTTCAGTCCCTACTTTACCTCTCAGCCACGTTGTAAGCCCCCGTGGACCACGAGCGTACACTACAGATAGGGCCAGAACCCTTGTCATTTGACCCTTGGCTTTTTCGGCTGCCCTGCCAGGTCTTCCCAGGCTCCAGGCCACTTGGCACTCACTCCTGCCCTCCTGCCCTATCTGAGCAAATTCCTTCTTTCCCTAAGGACAATCTGGGTGCTGATATGCTTTCTTCCACTACTGCAAGCAAAACGGACACTGTCCTTCAAATTCCCATTTTACTGTATCTATTTATTTATATCCTACTTCTTCATAATTCATATTTATGTCAACTGCAGGCATCCATTTCTATGATGATTTTAGAGGCTTCTATTATTTGCCAGTCATGTGCTCGTTCTCGAAAATAAAGTTCACTAAATACTTCACTTGGTTTATTTTTAGGTGTTTCTATATTTTAAAAGTATTTGACTGGAAAATATTTGAAATAAGACCTTCAAAATGTTTAATGGCTACAATTTCCAAATAACATCGAATACAATTTTAAAGTGGCCAGTTAATAAATACCATTTCCTGAATAACTCCTCCGGTCACAATTCACCACTAACGGCTCCTTTAGCTCAGTAGTCTATTTAAAAGACTTCCTGGTATATTTGTCTGCCTTTTCCCAACAGCATTAGTGATACATTTAAATTATTACATCTATACTCTGTTTTACTACTTTTTATGAACATGGATATATTTTTATATCATTTTAATATTCTAGATAAGTTTAGAATTATTTATTGAAATAGACACCAAGAGTCTATGAGGTCTCTTCAATATTTTGGTTAATTTGGTAAGAGGCTCTCTGTTCAGTGACTTATAACATTTAGGAGAGGCTAGAACTTTACACTATGTACATTCTGCCTCATTTCTAAGGTATTAATGCTGCCTTTAAGGTCCACACAAACCAGTCTGTATATCGCGGTCAATCCATAGGTAACACAGAACATATTTTCTAAGTATCAAGACATTTCTTTCTAATTTGTTGCATATTAAGCTGCAAACAAAGAGCAAGAAAATTTTAAAAGTAGAAATTTCATGGCCATGTTTGGTGATGATAATTTAACAATCATAAAATAAAGGTAATTGCTAAAATGCAAAAGGGTAAACACTTGGAATATATAATACAAATATACTTAACACATACAAATGTGTTATCATCTGCATAATACTATGTATTTTCTATGTAAAAGGCTGTAACAAATAAGCTTCATAACTAAATGGAAAAGTGAACAATGGTAAATAAACAGAGAAGTAAGAATAAAAACAAAATGGCCAATAACTCTAAAACTTTATTCACTCTCAAGGAAAAAAGATAAAAATTCAAATAATGTGTGTGTATGTGTATATATATATATATATAAATTTTTCAGATTCTAAAGAAATAAAAAGAATGAAAGGAGAGCTAGTGGAACAGACTTGGAAGCTAATAGTCATATGCAAAGGAAAAGAAAATGTAAACTGATGTACTCATGTGGAAGATGAGCACAGCATCTTCATGCATACATAAAGTTTTAAACACAGATATTACTTTATTCATTACTCCTCTAAGAAATCTGTGCTAAGGAAATACCAAATATGGAAAGTCAAACATATACCAGAGTAATAAAGTAGTGAAAAATTGAAAGCCATCTTCTCTATCCCAAAGGAAACTAGTTGAACATTTGTTGAATCATCTATATTTGTAGATTACTTTTAGATGTTAAAAGCAATTGATGTTTAGGATAAAATTTTAAAAATGGGTTACATATAAGTACTAAGAAAAAAAGTCAAATGTCAAACTGGTGGAGCTAGTTAAAGAATTCCATTAGAGGGCCCATTTGTTTATCAATTCTACTCAGTTTAAACCTTTTTTCACTCTGCTTCTGTTTTTAGCTTGAGGCTACATTTATATTCTTAAAAACAAATGGAATTTACTCAATAAAAAGGTTCATGTGTCTGCTTCCCAGATAAAGTGTGTTCCAAGTATTGGACAAATCTATGTGAGAAAAGTCCCAAACCATAAAACTTCATTGGAAAGATTTCATTTCCAATTAAAATCATCTACATTTTGTTTCCAGTGTTCTAAAGTCACCCTATTGCTTGTTGGCAGAAAGAAAGCTCATTCTGGTAGAGACTGGTCTCCTTGTGTTACTTCTAACAAACAAGTGTGGTTTCTTTCAACATTCCTAATTCTTTGAGCAAAATGTCCTATATAGTTTACTTTGGGGGCTCTGATTATTTCAAATTTCCTGAGACTGTGAGACCCGGTAAAGGCTTCCTTAAGTGTGATCAGTCTTGTTTTACTGCCATTGAGACCCAGATTTCAAAGGTCAATGAATTAGGCCAGTACTGTTTAGATTTTGTAGCAACCACAAACATACCATAATGTGCAGAGCTGATAAGAAGTGTGATCGATAACCAGATAACACCCTCCCGCTGGCGCTGGAAAAGGAGAGATGAGTAAAACTGGCCTGATGTTCTCAGCATTTGTTTATAGGGTATTGATCAATTGTGAATAAGTCAATGTGCTCTAAACAGCTTGAATGCTCAAACCAAAGTTCCTTATGGCATTGTTACCAAACAACAATCCAGTGTGACTAGAAATGACTCAATTGTCATCCCTGGTCAATCTTAAGATTCTAGCCCCAAAGCATCTTAGCATAGAATTCACAGTCACTGCCGTAATAAAGCTGCCTTTCAAAAACCTTTTAAACAACAATGGATATAAACTAGTGGAAGGCTTGTAATAAGTCTTTTATTCCAGAGGTTGAATTTTGAAATTTCATCTCTTCTGTCTGACTTCATATTTTATTTCCAAAATTAAGTTTAATAATTTCATAGTTATCAAAATGAACATAAACAAATTGGTCTTCTTTAAAACAAGCTTTATCTCTCGTGGTGTTGTTTGACAGTTAATCCTTGTTCTCACCTTAACCACAAAAGTCAGCTGCCAGTGATAAATTACTATCTGACACCATAGTAAACTTTAACACCAATAAAACAAAATTTCCGTGAATTACATGAAATAAAAGAAAAGGCAGAGGCCATGGGAAAAGAAAGGGAAGAGGCGAAAACAATGGCAACAACAAAAAGTTTAAAAAGTTTGATAACAATCCTTTTTCAAGTATTTTTTTTATCTTTTGAATAGAAAAAGTTGGAAATTTATTTTTAAAATTATTACTCATGAAGAAAAACTCTTACATTTATTCATTAAAATTTAAGATATAATTATGCCTACAAAAATACAACCATCACTAAAATAATTATATTTGAATAAAACTTCATTTCAATCTAGTTACGTCAGAAGTCATCAAGTGGGGTGTGTGTGTGTGTGTGTGTGTGATCTGTTAGTCCACTTACTTCATTAAACCCACATCTGAGTGTTTATTTTGCATAAGGAACATTCCTGTCTTTCATCTTTTGCTCTGTGGGAGGGAGTAGATGGGGAGGGGTAAGCCTTGTCCTAGTTCTTAGAGGAAACCATGTGATTAAATGAGAGAAAAGCAAGGATGCTTGTTAGAAGTCATAGTGATTCTATTCAGATTCCTCACCCAGAGGCTGAGCTGAGTTTACCTCCTCCTGGAGAATCTTGGACATCTTACCTGCTTCACACTAAAAGAGCTGAGTGAAGCTTCATTACATTCCCCGGGAGTCTAAATGTAGTGGAATTCTAAAGTGTGCCTTGGAACAATGTCTTCATGAAAGCGCTTTCCTGCTGTGGACTCTTGGTGCTGCAGAAGCAGGTAGAGTCACATGTGCCTTGAAGGTAGTGTGATGTTCTTTTTAAATGGAGTGAGAGGTTTCACGGGCTTTATTTCCTAATGTCCCCCTCCTTAATACTTGCTCAATTTCGTGTCATTTAAATGCCATTACTTAATTACATTAATTTACATTTACTCATTTGAAAACTTTGCCTTGTTATTTGCTCATATTGGAATCATTTCAGACCTATCTATAAACAATATTCAAATTCACTGTCATGCCACAAGAATTTGTGTGTGTGTGTGTGTGTGTGTGTGTGTGTGTGTGTGTGTGTACATGTATTGGGAGAGGCAAGGGATAGAGAAAGGGTAAATTAGAACAGAAATTAACCAAGAGTGAGTCCTTATAATAACCAAATTAAACTTTGTTGTTGTCCTATTCTATCTCTTGGTAGGTTTTGACCTCATCCTGACAATTGGGAAGTATTTATAAGCAATGGTGTGGCTCAGGGAAGTGGGGTATAGTTTTCATGGAGGACTTGGGAGGATTAAGACCTTTCAGTCTTGCTGATCCATCTGCTTCTTTAGGACCCACATTTTTTGAGGGAGTGCTGTGTGATTTCACATAGGGATGTTCATAACCTGAGTTCTTAAAGCTGTGTATGAAACAGATTTTAAGGGATCCAACCCTGATTAAAACAGTTAGCCTGCTCACATCCCCCTATTTACTGTGGATTACAGGAAGGGAAGTAGGGGTTAAATCAGCAGGTCTTCCTGTTTCCCCAGAGGTTAACCTGGCAGCCAGCTTGGCACCCACAGGAGGGCTGACAGGTAGCAGGATTTGTCTAAGCAGGCTGCCTGAGAGCCAACAAGGAAAACCGAAGCTCCGGATTAGTTCTGGATTATGTTGTCAGAGTGAAGGCTGATGGACAAACTGCAGAGGAATAAAATGCAATCTGTTTGGGGAGAGAGGCAGCAGGCATAGCTTTCATTTTTCAAGAAATGACAAGAAAAATCATTAATAATTTGTAAATCCATGTCCATTAACTTTTCTCTTTGTTATCCCAAGACAGCTTTTTTAACATGAGTTTGCCACTGTCCTATATCTCTTCTGCCTGGTGACAGATGGCAAGATAGATATGAAATTGGATTCATAAAGTAATACCCCATCTCCAAGAAAGATACTTTATTCTCCACTCTGCCCCCGCCTCATCCCATGACAAAAAGCAACTTTGACACTGGTGAGATAGCCAAGTGACTTCTCTCTCCCACCTCTGAAATAAATTCTTAATAGAATGGCACTACTCGGTGAAATGTAAATTCAAAATGAGGCAAATAACAATGACACTATTAGTACATTTGTTATGGTTATAAAATGTGGTCCATGATGTCTCCCCCCTCTTTCTCTTCATAAAAGCACTTGAGCATCAGGCTTGGGAGCTACCTGAGAGAGTTAACAGGACTGAATATCCAAACATGCTTAATTTAAACAAATTGCTGTCTATATGAGAGGTTTCTAATATAGAAGCCAAAAAAAAAAAAAAAGAGTGGTTGTAAGATATTTTTTGTTGACAAAAATCCACTGATTAAAATATCTAGCATTCTACGGTATGTCCTAGGTTTCTTTTTTTCTTATCTAAAGTAAAATTTAGCTGCCATTAGACAATAGTTTTCTACTTAAAGTGGAACTAGGAAATGCTTTCTAAATTTCAAAGCTGAAAGTATTCAGGTATTTTAGCTGAATGATGATGATGATGATGATGATGATGATGATGATGATTATCACTCTAGAATAGTTTTTGTAAATGGAGATCTGGTCTAAGGAGACTGAAATTTAAACATTTAGCAGAAATAGAGTTATTATACTTATTGATGCGCTATGCAAATTTTCACTTTTCTAAGTAGGACTTTCTTCTCCATAGGAAACAGTGTAAAATAAGTTCTAGTCCCTTGTTCTGACCACTTTACTGTATTACTATAAAGAGAGATACCACTGGCTCAGGTAAACATCTGGCCGGGGCAGAGTTCCATCTGGTCTGTCCATTGCCCTGGCATCTCACCAGAGGCCCATAGTAAACACACCATAACTGGGTGAATGAATCAATAGAAGGTTTTTGATGCAAAAAATATTGATTTCAGTTGAATCTACAAAAAGTAAATAATGCCTATTCAAAATTTTGCTTTTCACAATATTGCTCTACTGGGTAATATTGACATGTGAAGTGTGCAAGAATAATGGCTAAGAAAATACAGTCAAACTATATTATTATTTTCTTTAATTAAAACAAGCCAGAAAGGTTTTGGCCTGAAGTTGTGCAATAATTTTAATACAGTCTACTAATTCAGTCTGTTTGTAAACTTTCAAATCTGTGTTTACTTATAAACCTATTCAGCAGTGGCCATCCTTATGAAATCTATTACTCAAAACCAATCAATCATGTCTGTAGTGTCATTTTTAATAGTGAACAGCAATCTGCTGGCTCTTGCTTGCAGCCATTCCTTACCAGATAATAACCATTAAAAACAATTCTGATTTCTTTGTTTCTAATAATTATCATCTTCATTTGATATTTGCAATACTGTGCATAGCTTATCAGAGTTTTGTCTTTCCCTGACAACAGTCTTAAAGATAAGTACTGTTTCAGTGTGAATTGGTCCTTTTTAACTGTTCCTTGCTTAGTATAGAAGGGAAAGGATGTATTTCTTTGGACACTGGTTTGAGGGCGAAGCATCTGTCACCTGGAAGTCTGCCTCTTCAGAGCCCAAAGCAGCAGCTTTTCTACACACTTTAAACCCCGAAGCAGGAGATCACTAAGTCACAGCATCTAGGCTACAAAGGGCTAAGGTCCTGAATTTATGCTTTTGAAATTTCAAGACAGGCATGAATTTGGTTGTGGAAGTAGAAAAACTAGGTGATATTTCTTCAAAGGGGGGCTGTTTGTTTCTAAAAATATATAAATGCTAAGAAAATAGCAGAAGTTAAAATGTATTTCATTTTAAGAAGTAAAATAGGAATAAAAAATAATTCCATGTCAGTACTTAGAAAAAACATTTTGAAATAAAAATGAAGCTCACGAGAAGCCTCAGCCTCAAAGGAGGTTTGTATCGGAGGACTTAACTGCCATTCACTTTGTGTTCACAGAAGACATCGGTGGAAAAATAAACAAATGGGCTGTGGTTTGGAGTTATATAAAACTCCAAATATTTGCTATTTTAAATGTGTTAAAGGGTTGGCAGTGGAAAGAGAGGGTTTTTGTTTGTTTCTGTTGTTTTTTTAGAGCTCTGATATGGGTTCCGGTTATTGAATCACTCAGTGGAACCACCTACAGTTCAGAATTCAATGCAACTTATACGCTTTTCTATTCTCTTAAACACAACACATATTTTAGTTCAAAAGATGTCTTTTTTTCCATAACTATGCTAATCGATATGTCGTAAACTAGAGCATATTGTCAGTGCTTAAGGACGATGAAGATGTGGAAAGGAAATTAAAACCATGATGCACTTAAAGAATCTTAGAAGTCTTCAAATTAGATGACTTCGTTGATGGACTGCAGCCATTATATAATATTATTGGTCTTCTTTGCCAAATGTGATTAGGTACTCTAAAATTCTATAGAATTCGTATCAAGGTAATATTTCCGGAGAGACTAGTTCATGGCTTTTCATCGTTGTTGTCATTGTTGGAGGTGATTTTATTGTTTTACATCTTCACAAACCCTGTTGCTATGTATCTTTGTAATCCTAAATGGGAGCATCAAACTGTAGAGCTTTAGATGGTGGAAAATTGTCTAGTATAAAGTAAAATCCCTTACAATCATAGCAATTCAATAATCATTTGATTATGTTTTCACATCCAGTGTCCAATCCAGTTAACATATAAGCATGAAAGACGGTGAGTGACTCTGGAGAGTTAAATTATATCTCAGTGCTGTCTTAACGTGAGAACTTTTAATACGGAAGTGAGGAAAGAATTCAAATTTCAGACAGCTAACAAATCCAATTAATTTCAAAAGAATTTTCTAATTCTATAAATTACACTTCAGTCTCTGAGCAAATTTTTTGAAGTTAATTATTTTTAATCACGTTTGTTCTTTGACAGCTTCATCCATGTACCACATTCTGACCCCTCCCACCTTCTCTTAAGTCCCTCCCATCCTTACCAACAGTCCCTCCTCTTCACCATTTCATTTTCCCAGACTTTGGGTTTTGTTTTGGAGCCCATTTAGTTTAATCAGGGCCATCTATATGAGCACTGGATTGGAACTACCCATTGGAGCCTGCTGGGGTCACCAGTGGGCACACAACTAAAGGCAGTGACTCCCTCTCTCCCTGCATCCATCAGCAGCAAACACTTCAGCAGTGAGAGGTAGAGTCCCCTGAGTCCTCCTGCAGCCTTGCCTGACTAGTGATGGGTCCTTTCTTGAACAGACCCAGCACAGCCGTCTGTGGCTGATTAGGGATCATGATTGCTTTGGCTATGCCTTGTCCTGAATATGGCATTTCCCAGACCTTCTCCATATCTTCTGGTTCTTACATTCTTTCTGCCCCTCCTGCCATACTCCCCGAATCTTAGGGATAATGGTAAAAATGTCTTGTTTGTGGCTGAACTGTCCCCCATTCTCAGCACTTTCTTTACCTGAATGTCTGCCTTCATCACTGTTTACTGGGAAGAGCAGCTTCTCTTTTTGTGGCTGAGAGTTTCCGAGTGTTTCAGTCTATCATACCTGGAAAGGCAGGGCAAAGGAGCTCACTTCACTGCAGCAAGTGCGGGTGGCAGAGGCTGTTCAGTGGACTAGGAAGCAGAGAGCAGGCTAGAATCGGACAGGGCTATAACTTTAAGTTCACCCTTAGTAAGTCATTTCTATCAGTGATGCCCCATCTCCTAAAGGCCTACCAAAATAGTGTCCCTGCTGGGGAACCAGCACTCAACACACAAGCTTGTGGCCGACAGTAGAGATTCCAGCCACTGGTGAGATGCCTGAGTTGCACTTGGGGACTAACAGAAGAAAGGAAACCCAAGCCACTGCAGTTCAATACACCCAATCATTAGGTGCTCACTGAACACCCACTGTGGCAGGCACAGCAGCAGACAGACTTGAAAACCAAATGAAACATGATCCCTGCTCTTCTAACATTTCATGTTAGCTATTTACTCTTAGTGTATACATTACTGATCACTTCAAGACATAATATAATCATATATTTTAAATGTTCACAGCAGAAACAATCATAAGCTCTTACAATCATTCCCCTCTACCCTGTGATCATGCCTGTGGAAAGATAGAAAAATTCTTTCAGAATGGCAATGTCTAGCTGAATCCAAGTTTTGATCCTATCCTCTCACAGACCCTATCCTGGTCAAGAGTGTATGGGAGAACAAAAAAAAAAAAAAAAAAAACCTGACTTTTTCCCAGAATCCAGCTTTTCTGGAGCCAGCAAAAATGATAAAAGCAGTTGAAAAGCACAAACAGGATGCTGAGAACACAAGTTAATTATTGATGTATTGACCTGAATGTGATAGCCAAGGGCAGGGAAATAAATTATCCCACCAAGAGAAGAATATGAAGGAATAGAAAAGAAGAATGTGGAAAATGTAAAAATAGAGATCCACAAATCAGAAAGTCACCAAAATATGAATAGAATAGGAACGACATTCTGTGAAGCTACAAAGAAAAGCTTCTGAAAACCAAGGTCAAGTTTAGGAACACAAATTCACAAACAGCTGAGAAGATATGGACAGGAAACATAATCCGGCTCTTCATATGCACTTCTAACACAAATGCCTGCAACCACTCATCAAATAAGTTCTGCTGATTTAAATAGTGTTACTAGTATGTAAGAACAAGTTTAGTCTGGAAAATGAATCTGTACTTTGCTTTGGCATGCACTAGTAATTTTGTGCTTTGTACAAGAGGAGAACTTTGTACTCGTACAAATAACAAGTCTGTACTCTTTTTAATGCTATAAGCACTAACCATTTTGTGAAGGGCAATTGCACACACTGACAGATTGCAAATTCCTTTACCCTTTCATTTCTCTTTGGCCTATTAAGAAGGAAGGGTGGCTAAAAGTATTTTATCTGAGAAAAACACCTGAAGTGTAAGCTGCATGTATGACATGGTCAATGGATTTGACTAATGGACTCTTGGATAAAATAACAATTTCTTCTGTTATTTCTTTTTTCATTTTTCTTTTCACTACATGAAAAACAAAGAAGAATTGTTCAATGTGATAAACAGCTGCAGAGATAAAATGGCAGAGCCTTGTAGACTCCAGAAAGATTTCATTACTTTATGAATAAAAATATCAGAGAACAAGGAGAGGAAATGACTAATGGTGCAGAAAGAACAGAAAGCAGGAAGTTCCGCAAAGAACCGTTGCTGTGAGCCACCACTCATACTGGTTCAGAATCCCTGTTCACGGAGCTTTTAAAGCAACTTTTTAAAACATACATTGAGCTATAAGTCACAAAAAGTCACCAGGAAATGACATCACTATTATTAGCTATAAAGTGACAGATTCTATTTTGTACAAGTTTACAAATAGGTTCATTTTCATTAGAATAAATAAATAGATACTCATGCATAATCAAAATGCAGAATGGGAGAAATTATAACTGAACAAAATAAATCCTTTCTCACATAAGATGCATAGCAAAGATACTTGTGAACTATAAGCACAGATATCAATACTCTAGTTGTATAAGTAGGAGGACTGCTATCAAGTATAATAGGCACCCCCATTTACTAAGTGCCAAATTGTTTATCAGGTACTATAAAAGGTACTGAATTGTATTGCTTCCAAAACAAGAAATAATTTAGCATGTATATATCTTGTTTATTTCAAAGATGAGGAAACCCAGCATGAAGGCAATTTCCTACAGTGATCCAATTTAACAAAAGCTTTATGGGGAGAACCATGTTTTCCCTCTTCATCTCGAAGGCAAGAACCACAGCCCATGTGGCTGCAAGTAGAAAGTGCTTTTAGTGCGCCATACTTTCTAAAATGCTATGATATCATTTCAAGTAAAAGTAATTAAAGTGAAAGCAAACCAACAAAAACATGTATTTTAAACTAATTTTAATAGATAATAAAGCAAATGTATACTTATGCTATCTATTAAGAAAGTAACCATTTTAGTTATAGCTTTATATCCTTAGTAACAACTGTCTTGTGAGAAACTTTGAAATTTACACTCCTTTCCAAACACAGAAGTATGAAAACTAGAGATTATTACGTAATAAGGAATATCATTTCTAATGAATGGCGACAACTTTAACACATACAAAGAGTTATAGTACAAATACAATCAAAAGTTAAATTATGCGGCGTGAGAGAGAAGGATTTAGTTCCACTCGTCCACAATGTAGACATTCAGTGTTTCCAGCACCGTTAGTTGAAGATGTGATCCTTTCTCCAATGCATATTTTTCACTTCTTTGGCAAAAATCAGCCAGTTGAAGTTTCACGGCCTTGTTTCTGGGTGCTCTGTTCTACGCTATGGATTTAGTTGTCTTTTCTCTGTTGGTACCAGGCTGCCTTCTTTCTATAGCTTTGTAGTATAGTTTGAAATTAGGTGTGGTAATATCCCCAGCACTGTTCTTTTTGCTGAAGGTCGCTTTGGCTATCTGTAGTTTTTTTGTGCTTCCATATGAATTTTAAGACTGTTTACTCTATTTTTGAGGAAACTTTCACAGGAACTTTGATTGGGATGTCATAGACTATGTTTGGTTGAAAGGCCATTTTCAGAATGTCAGTTCTACTAATCCATGAGCATAGGAGGTCTTTCTGTCTTCTGTGTCCTTCTCAATTTCTTTCTTCACTGTTTAAAGTTCCATTGCAAAGGTCATGTATTTCCTTGATTAAGTTTATTTAAAGGTATTTTTGAGGCTATTGTAAATGGAATTGTTTCCCTAATTCCTTTGTCCTATGCTTGCTATTGGTGGATAAAAAGGCTACTGACTTCACACATTAATTTTGCATCTTGCTACTTTGATGAAAGTGTTTATTGGGTCTAAAAGTATTTTGGGTGTTGTCTTCGGGGTCTCCTAATGCATAGAACCGTGTTGTATGCAAGGACATCTTCCTTTCCTAGTCACCTCTCTTTTGTATTCTCCTGTCTTATTGCTTTGGCTTGGACTTCCAGCACTGCACTGAATTGGAATGGGAGTGGAACGCTGTCCTAGTTTGATTCTCGATTGCTGTGACAAAACACTCTGACCACTACTAACTTGGGGAGGAAAGGGTTTATTTGGCTTACATCTCCCAGGTCACAGTTCATCAGGGAGCCCAAGGTAGGAACTCAGGGCAAGAACCTGGAGGCAGAAGCTGAAGCACAGGCCATGGAGGATCATTGCTTACTGGCTTGCTCCCCTGGCCCCTGCTCAGCCTGCTTTCTTATGCAACACAGGCCCACCTGCCCAGGGGTGGCACCACCCACAGTGGGCTGGGCCCTCCCGCATCATTCAACAATCAAGAAGATGCCTCACAGACATGGCCACAGGCCAGTCCAATGGAGATAATTCCCCAGTTGAGGCTCCTTCAACCCAGGTGTGTCAAGTTGACACTAAAGCTATCCAGCACAATTGACCCCTTGTCAACTTGACACACAAACACATCACTATTAAACTACAACCTTTCTATTTCTTGTCCCCAACACATGATGCTAATATCACAACATAAGACAGTACAACCTTAAAAACCCCACAGTCCTTAAAAAATTCAAACACTTAAAAGTCCATAGTCTCTTTTAAAAAGTCTCTTAATGGTGGGTGGGGTTCTGTAAAATCCAAAACAAGTACTGTCTTATTTCAAAGGGAAGAATTGGGCACACCTAAGCAAAACCAAAGTCCAGCAAATTATCTCAAGGCTGGACATCTGGGATTCACTCACGATCTTCTGGGCTCCAAAGGGTTCCGGCAGCTCCACCTCACTGACTCTGCCATCCACAGTACACAAGCTCCTCTCACAGACCCAGGCCAGTTCCATTCCACACCTGCTGCTGCTCTTGGTTGTCATCCCACAGTCCTGGCATCTCCAAAAACCTGGAATCTCCACTGAAACTGAGGCTACACCTTCACCAATGGCCTCTTCTTGCTTCTTGGGGTGCAAAGCCTCAGATTCTCTCCATGACCCCTTCAATCCTGGGGTCTTCACTGCAACTGAAGCTGCACTTTCACTTAAGCCTTTCCTGGCCTCTCAGAGTGTGAAGCCTCAGCTGCTCTCTGTGACCCCTTCACCCTTTCAACACCAGAACCATGTAGGAGACTCTTACACATCACCAAGTCCTGCTTCCAGCTAGAGATAAAGGCTCAGGCCCAACTCTCGACCACAACTTCTGTGCACTGACCCTGAGGAAATGCTTCCCAGAGGATTTCATCTCAGTGATGCTGGTCTCTTGTAACTTACAGCTGATTTTTCAGGCCCAGTTAACCAGCATCAATTGTCCCAGTAAAGCAAAAGGTTTACTTCAGGATCTTGTCTCTTCTTAATCACAGCTTATTCTTCAGCCCCAGCCAACCAGAACCCACAGATTCTCAATTCAAAACATCATACAAAAGCCCTGATAGTCTCCGCTTCCTTTTGAAGCTTTATAAAGCAGGCCTCCATTGTTTACAACTCTTTCAACATAACTATTCCAAGCACCACAGCAACGAACTCTAAGCATTCAATGGCTTTTCCAGCCAGAAATTCCAAACGCTTCCATAATCCTCCTAAAAACACCAAGGTCAGGTCTGTCACAGCAATACCCCACTCTCTGGTACCAATTTCTTTCTAGTTTATTTCTCCATTGCAGTGACGAAATACTCTGACCACTACCAACTTGGAGAGGAAAGGGTTTATTTGATCCTACATCTCCCAGGTCACAGTTCATCAGGGAGCCCAAGGTAGGAACTAAGGGCAGGAACCTGGAGGTAGGAGCTGGAGCACAGGCTGTGGAGGAATGCTGCTTACTAGCTTGCTCCCCTGGCCCCTGCTCAACCTGCTTTCTTATATAACATGGGCCCACCTGCAAAGGGGTGGCATCACCCACAGTGGGCTGAGCCCCCCCTCCCCCACATCACTCAACAGTCAAGAAGATGACCCACAGACATGGCCACAGGCCAGTCCAATGGAGGAAATTCCCCAAATGAGGCTCCCTAAACCCAGGTGTGTCACATTGACACTGAAACTATCTAGCACAAATGCTTATCTTGTTCCTGATTTTAGTGAGAATGCTTTGAGTTTTTTCAATTTGACACAGGTTTCTGGTATCTAATATCTCAAAGGCTATTACCATGAAAGGATGCTGGATTTTTTTCAAAGGAATTTTCTGCAACTAATCATATAATCATGTGATTTCTGTCCTTCAAGCCATTTATGTGATGAATTACATTTTTGATTCATTTGTGTGTGTATATGTGCTGAATTATTCCTGCTTCTTTAGAATAAAGCCAACTTAATCATGTTGAATTACTTTTTTGATACATTCTTGAATTCACTTTTAAAGTATGTTATTGAGGTTTTTTTTTTATGTCTATGCTCATCAGGGAAATTGTTCTACAATTTTCTGTTTTTGTTTTATCTCCATTAGGTGTCTAATCCTTACTTCTTACAGTTTAGAAGTGTTCCATTCTTTTCTATACTAAGGAATAATTTAAGAAAGGGTACTATATTTTACAACAGAGATACCTGGTCAATCATGTTTATTGCTGCTTTGTTTACAATAGTGGGAAATAGAATCAGCCTAGATGTCTATCAACAAATGAATGGATAATGAAAATGAGGCTCATAAACATAATGGAATTTTATTCAGCTGTAAAGAAAAACTAAGTTATGAAATTTGCAGGTAAATGTGTGGAAGTGGGGGAAAAAGTGTGCTGTTCTGAATAAGGTACCCTGGGCCCAGAAAGATAAACACCTCAGGTTCTTTCTCATCTGTGGCTTCAAATCCTTATATTTTTGTATTTAACTTGGAATACCTGGAGGAGCCAGAAAACTAGAAATGGCCATTGGAGTGAGGATACCTAAAAAGAGGGGTGATATGAAAACAGAGACCAGGAAATACTGAGAGCAGGGGTGTTTTAAACAGGGATTGGGTATGGAGATGGGGGGACAAAGGGAGGAAGGAAGAATTAACCAAAATGAAAGCTATAAGAGAGTCCATTTAGAAACATACTAGTTTGTAGGCCAACTAAAATATATCAGAGTTAGAAGGGTGATAGCCTGCATGATTGAATAATCTGCACCTAATAGCTGTGAGTTATTAAACAAAAATCCCAGTGCCAGGTGTTGGACACCACCTTATGAAATGTGGACCAG
>NW_008339003.1:1660409-1661417 GCF_000622305.1 Nannospalax galili
ATAATAAATAATAATAATACAGGTTTTTGCCATCCCTCTTGATTTTCTACCACAACTAGTTGATAAGAAGACCCTATTACTGAAGAAAGCACACATGATAGTTACCAGATACAGAGAACTAAAGCTGAATTTCAGCTGCCAGGGGATAAAAAGCAGAAATGGTATTACCCAGCTGAGAACACTTCAAACTGCAATACCACCATGCCCAGCAAGTTCTGTCCACTGAAGCAATAGTGGCACGTTTGGTATGGGTGCAACCAAATGCTTTCTGGTTGATTTTGAGACCTCTACCACAAGATGAAATTCATGTCTGGTACTATAAACCTAGTTTAAAACCCATGGCTGAGGAGGTCTTAGACCCCCAGAGGAACCTTACTGCTTTTATTTAGTTAACTTAACATAGTGCCAAACTGCCTTCTAAATATTTATGTTGACTCCTTAAACAGTGCAGCCCTCAGTCTTAGAGAAGTTACTCTTCACAGTAAACAGTGATGGACGCAGAGACACAGAGCAGCTCAAGGTGCTGAGGGTAACTGATTGTGAGGTGGTTGGTCTCAAACTGGACATTTGTATACCTCCTCTAATCACTGACTGCCAGGTGGTCGGCCCCAAACTGGACATTCATATACTTCCTTTAAGGCTCAGGGAACATCACTGAAGTGGGGACAAGAAGAATTTAAAAGCAAGAAGATAGAGCGAGGAGTTATGAAATGCTATCTTCTGGGCAGGACAAGCCAAACAAACATGATCTGATAGCAGCAATGGTCACCTGCAATAAGCCTACATGAGGCTGGGCTTGTTGGTAGTGACTCATAGATCACTGAGGGGAAGCCCCACCTTTCCCTGATTGGCTACCCTTCTGAGGGAGGAGTACACATTATCTTCAGTTTCTTAGTCACTGATGAGCTCGCCATACTCTAATGGATAGCTCTAAACCCATGCTCATAAAACCAAACAAGAAGTCATGAATGTGGAAAGGGACTGTGGCGGGGGGGGGGGGGGTAATAG
>NW_008339003.1:1661462-1670729 GCF_000622305.1 Nannospalax galili
AAAGAAGTCATGAATGTGGAAGGGGACTGGGGCGGGGGGGGGGAGGTTAATAGAGGTAGGAGGGGGATAAGAGAAAGTAGGGGTGACAGAATTCAGAATGTAGGCATATACCTATGTAGATGAAGTTATCAAAGATAAAAATAAAACAGAAAAAGTGTTAAATCGTTCATCATAGTTATATTGTATGTACACTACAGTATTGCATAGCAAACTGTATTTATAGTTTTTCATTTGATAGGACTAATTCTTCTTAAATATCAGGAAATTATAGCATAAAATCCCAGAAAACATTAAACATCAGCCAGTGTAGTAGTACGCCCCACACAGGGGTAATCCGAGCACTCTTAGGGAGTGAGACCAAGAGTGTATGAATTAGAACCAACCTGGGATGCTTGATGAGAATCTGCTTGAAAAAAGAAAATCAAAATTACATCTAATAGCAAAATTTTTAACTTGCAAGCCATAATACAATGTTTCTACATGAAAATGCGGACTTATAATACAAATTTTTTAAGTGCTTCCTGACAAGTTGTCCAGCACATCCACTTGAGAAGCAGAAAAGCTGGTGGTATATAGAATGCCTTTGAGATTGTTTCTCCTTTGCAAAGTTGAATCCTGAGGGCCACTGAGCTGGCTGAGTAAACGGCCTCCGGTGCCCTTTGTGCACCAGTCACTGTAGGTCATTCAAACACCATTCAAGTAGCAGCTCAGAAATGTCCTAACTGAAGAGGGCTTGGGGGTTAATTCTGTCTTTACCTCCTTGACATGAGGCATGTTGCAGCCTTCAGCGCAAAATGTTACTGGTAAGCTTTTAATCCCAAATTAGGTCAATATTTTATCAAGTTAATCTAGCATGAAGATTAATTGCATTAGTTACACACACACATGAACACACAGTCTATTTGTTCTAGAAATACTTTTAATCAAAGCACAAGCCCTTGGTTACAATGGGCAATTTTTCACTCCTTCCAAAAACAACAGGCACCGTTAAAATCAACTTTTCTCCATCAGTGTTTGTCTTTATAAAAGAGACATTCATGTTTCATTGATCTTTTGTCAAGACTGATACAAAAGATAGTGGTCTTTTCAATTATTTAAAGTCATCATTTAAAAAGTTGTTCATGAAGAAATGACTTTTGCTTGAAATACTTTTAATAAACTAGCTCATTCTTCGGCCTTTTACTTCAATTTTCTACTTATTCTCTTAAAATATATGGTTGTCCTAAAAGAGAGCCAGTTTCTTTGTGTGTTTACTTCTTTGTATTTCCAAACATGTTTTAAACACTATAACCAGAAACATGAACTAGTTTCCTAGAATGACTTTACTATGATCGTGTCAGTTATGAAAACTGTGATCAGGCATGCCCACACCTTTCTGCTTTGTCTATTAAAAGTTAATGTTTAGGGTTGGAAGTATATTGATCTAAGTGCTATAAATCTGCTAGCAGGAGTCAACATGGACAAATGTGTTTTCTTCCTATGTTGTTCTGGGTAATTTTACATGTCACCCCCCCACACAAATTTTAAAAGAGAGTTCATACCCCATTTCTTCAACTATCCAATGATGTTCTCCAAGGATCGTTCTCACTATAGGGACAGTATGAACATTTAGGGGGTTTTTTTGTTTGCTTTATGAATATTTCAGTTTTCACAGACAATATTTGAGAATGTTACATCTTAAAAATTTAGCTTTTGTCTTCAAATATTGGTTTTCTGGTATTCATCATTAGCGGAAATGGTAAGGGTCTAGGAATATTTTCAAATGACTAGTCTTTTTAATTATTAACCAGTTAAAGTCAAATCTCTCAGGTTGCATGCACTTGGAGGTAAAGTGCACAGTGCCGCATGTCAGCCTCCCAGTGACACAGAAGCTGCAACGGTCTGTGCTGAAGAGACGGGTCAGAGTTCTCTAATTTCCACTATGATGGCAATGACTATTAAGAAAACATTAGTTTGCTAGAAATCAACCAAGGACATTGTGAACCTAAACTGGAAATGGAGTTCTGAAAAGGATTTTATCTGTTTATCTCCAAATAAAGCATATTTGGGGATGAATAGCCCAAATAAAGATGAGAAAGAGTAACAGCAAAAGTGAGCACCAGGGGAGAGCCACGGAGAGCGTGTTACACTCTGTGACCTTCCCGCTGTCTATGTGCATGCAGCACACCATGTTGCATGCCTCAAGTATACACCATGAAAACTGTTAGAACACTTAGCTGGATATGGCGTCTACACTTGTAATTCTAGCATTGAGAGGCTGAGGCAGGAGGAGCATCATGAGTTCCAGGTCAGCCTAGCATACAAAGGGCAATCCTGTCTCAAAAATTTAAAAAAAAAAATGAATTAAAGCAAGTAAACAAAAAAATCTCTTATAATTAAATTTCAATTTTTAAGATTTTGTTGTCTCAGATTCTAAAAATCTAAAAATTTGTGCATGAACAACAAATCCTCTTTTCTTACTAGCTTGCTCACCAGAAGCAATGTTAAAAATTAATGTTAAAATTTGGTATGTAGTCTTCTCATTTCTTTTCATGTTGCTTTTAATATAACATAACTGTTAGAAGTATACATAAGTGCATACTCTGAGGATTCTTTCTAAAATATATTTTACTGATTGAGAATTTCATACAATGTATTTTGATCATATTTATCCACCCCTCTTGTCTCCTCCTAGACCCACCCATACGTCCCCACCCACCCAACTTCAAACCCATTTTTTTAAAAAGCCATCAAGTCCAATTTATGTTGCCCATAGGTGTTGGGCCATCCCTGGATCATGGTCCACCTATCAAGGATGTAGGGCACTGTGATACTAATGCAAGTTCCATCCATTCACTTTTGAGTTTTTCCAGGGTCTTGGCATCACATCCACATGTGTTGAACCCACAGACCACAGGTCACATATGGCCAGGATAGCAATGATTAAGGCATAACACAAATTTGTAAAATTACTTGTAACATGAGAGGGGATTGATACTAAAATAAACAAATAAATAAATAAATAAATAAATAGTGTATTTCTCCAGCTTTGTAAATGACAAAATCATGCGGTAGTGTCAAAATGTCTTGCCTGCATGTGAGGCCAATTGGCTTCAAGAACACCTGCTTCTTCCTACATTTAAATATTAATTGTAACCTCTGTAATTTTTTGGTAGCACATGACTGTCTTTTAGTGGTGGAAAATTGGCAAATTCAGATTTTAGATTTCAACTCTAAGCAGGATTTCTGTCAAAAAGAATCCACAGTTAAAAACAATATTAGGGGACAGGTGTACACATGCTTTTAATCCCAGCACTGGAAGGCAGAGGCAGGAAGATCTCTATGAGATCAATGCCAGCCTGCTCTGCATAGTAGATTCTACAGGCAGATCCTGTCTCCAAACAAAAACAAAATAAAACTACAACAATATTAGGCAAAAATCAGGAACACAGTAAGTTGACTATACTGAAATAGGTATATAGTTCTTGTATATAACGAATTTACATATGTAGGTGCATATCTCAATTACTTGGCTTATTTGTGTCTAACAAGAAACCTGACTATGGCTACTTTGGGATGAGAGAGGCTACTTAAAGATATCTGCTGCTTTCATAAACACTTTAAGTCCTCCCACCAGTCACTTTTCCATAGTGCACAGGCTCCTTGTGGGACAGTGAGATCAGGCAGGGACGCCCCATCCATCAGGTATTAGGTGAGAGAATCAAAGGAATGGCAAATTACTACAAAATGTTCAGTCGTGACAGCAGAGACTCAAACGATGAGTAATGTTCACAATGATGAACTAATTACAAATACGATAGGTTATAAACTTATCAAAAAAGAGCCTAACATGCCCACCTGGGAGTATACTTCAGGGTGGAGTGCTTGTCTAGACATATGAAACCCTGGGTCCGCGCATCAGTGTGGGGAAGGCGAGGGGAGGGGGTCAAAAGGGAAGAGCCAGCAAAGGAGTGGAGGGGAGAGAGCTCCATGTGTCTACTTAATAAACCTAAATTTTTAAGACTATTTTACAATTCTCAGTTTTGTGGCTGGGTGTAGTTAAACATAGAAGGGCCAGTTGCCATACACAGGGCTCTGAGGTGATTTCTACCACTGTGTAGACACACTTTCCAATATTATTAACCTAGACAAAGCAAAGAATGGTGGGATTAAAGTAAGTTCCTTTCTTCTCAAGCACTGCATTTAAATCCTCTCTTAGGTAATCATGCTTTTTTGGGACCAGTATAGGATTGTTTTCTTTTATCTCTTTATATTCAATATTAGCCTCTTTTTAAAATAAATTTCATAGAACTTCTGTGTGTGTGTGTGTGTGTGTGTGTGTGTGTGTGTGTGTGTGGTATATGCACACATTCAGAGGTCAGAGAATAGCATTTAGGAATTTGTTCTCTCCTTTTACCACATGGGTCCCCGCTACTGAACTCAGGTCATTAAACTGGGTGGCAATTGTCTTCATCTGATACACTATCTCGCCCCCTCCCCCTCATAAAACTTTCTTGAACACTAACATTTGATTTGCTTTAGATACATGTCAACCTTGATTATTGTCAATAATATATTGGAAATTAAGTCCCAAATTATTCTCTTGATTAATACAGAATGTAGAAATATAATGTGATTTGGAGGGAGAAGGTCTCAATTGAAAAATAAAAGCATAAAGCAAAAAAATTTACCTCTTCCTATAACTTTTTATCATAGTAAAAATTAAATTGCTTTAATATGTTTTGGGTATAATATTTTTTTCTTTTGTATGATCTGGTGGGGGGACTATTATTTTGGGTTTTGTCCCTTTACATTTATTCAACTTATTTTGCCTTTTTAAAAAGAAAACTGAAAGGTAGTACAGTGACTCAGTCAGTAGAGTGACTGCTTGGGAAGCAGGAGGGCTTGAGTTCAGATCCCCAGAAGTCATGGAAAAGTCCAGGCAAAACAGCATTTCTGTAACCCCAACAGTGGGGTAAGCACGGGAGAAAACAAGAGAAGCCAGCCATTTAGCCTAGTGAGCAGATGAGCTTCCATTCCAGGAAGAGTTACTGTCTCAAAATATAAAAAAAGCAGGCCTGGAGGGATGACTCAGCAATTAAAAGCACTGGCTGCTTTTTCAGAGGACCCAGGTTCAGTTCCCAGCACCCACCAGGTGGCTAACAACCATCTATAACTCCAGTTCTAGAGAATCCATCACCCTCTTCTGGCCTCAACACACACTGCAGGATATGGGTGTACCTGGGTTCGATTCCCAGGACCCACATGGTGGCTACAAATCGTCCTTAACTCCAGTTCCAGGGGAATCCTAAGCCCTCTTCTGACCTCCGCTGCATTGCACGACATGGGTGCACTCACATACATGCAGGTAATACACTCATACATATAAAATAAAAATAATAAATAAAATAGCAATCAATAAATTTTAAAAATAAAGGTGAAGAATGTCTGCAAAAAGGTAGCCCTTGTCAACCCAGTCCTCTGCATGTGCACTCAGAATAACCAGTACATATAACAGACACACACACACACACACACGAATAAAAGAATGAATGAAAAAGAGAATAAGTAAATAAACCAAAAGACTGTTTTAATTCACTAATAGCTTTTAATAGACAAAAGCAAGCACAGACTGAATTAGGATGGAGCTAGGCAGTTGTGATCCAGTGACGCTATTATCCACTCCCATTGTTTAATTTGCTGTGTGTTTCTGGGAAGATTGATATTTCTTGTCTGACACATATGTGTAATCAGTTTTCAGAGCAGTGCACATTATTCAACAAGTCTCGTTTGCTATGGCTGCTAATTCCTTCTAATTTAAATAGCATATATAAACCTTAGTCATGTGGAATTTAGTGAACTGTAAACCATAATCTTAACCCTAAAGCTACTTCTTATCCAGTGACACCAGTAAAATAACGTTTTTACTTCTATTTTAATACTTAAATACCCTGCCATTCTCATGAAAGTTTAACAAAGTTTATACAATTTAATATTCATAGCTGAAAGGAAATTTTTATCATCTTTGTCTCAATTGCCACAACGTTAAACATATTTTAGTGTTTTACCAGACCTGTCAAAGGCTGGCCTCCCAGCTGCCCTCTCCTCCTCCCTTTGGCTTCCCCTGATAAGCATGTTCTCCGTTCAAACCCCAAATCACAGAAAACTAGAATCAGATCATGCCACAATGCACTGGGAGCACCCAAAGGATATTCTGTCTCCATCAGACATTAATGCCCACACTCTTTAAAAGTCAATAGGAAGCCCTGATCTGTTGGAAGGACCAGGGTCACAGCCCCTCAGGGGCTCAGCACCTTCTATGGTCTCTTCAATCTTTCCCAGAATCCTCTTGCTTTTCTCTCTTTGCTCTTTCAGATCTTGATCTAATATTTTAGTGTCATGGAGACCTTCCTTAATAACTTACTGACGTCAATTGCACCATGTTTTTTATTTTTTTACTCACCCACATGAAGTAAGGAATCAATGTCTGTCAGTGTTCATTGCTAAATTACTAGTCCTATAAGAATATAAGCATTATTATTAAAAATGTAACTCTTGGCTAGCGAGATGGCTCAGAAGGTAAAGGTGCTTGTTATCTGCAGTGGAGAAATGCTACATTATGGAGGTGCCTGAACAAAAACTTCCTGACCTCTTGGTGTCAGATAAAACCAGGAGTGAGCCCAATCTGTTCTGAAAATGTGTCCCTTCTCATTTCTCTTGGAACTGTTTTCTTGAACAAAGGGTTTGCTCTATTCATTGAAACAGTATATCCAGCATGAAATGGGAAAGGAAAAGTAGAATTTACCCCATCTGAGAAGGATTTTTTTTCCCTTTCTGATTCCCTACTGATCCAAAACAGTACACACAACCACATATAGATGTTGTCAATGTAAGCCCACCTGTTACTACAACATAAACCGAAGATAATCCTTGCTTCCAACAATATCTGCTGCTTTCAGTGCTGATATTTCCACAACACACACACACACACACACACACACACACACACACACATTATTATGGATGAGGTCTTGGAAAGGTGATGAGGGATTAACGCTACATATATAGTTTACAAGAGATTCCCAAATTAAAACTAAATTAAAATTAAATTAAATTAAAATTGTTTTAAACGATCTCAAAACATAAGATTAACTTTGATTACAAGATTAGGTAAGATTCCCATTTGTCATTTCCTAAAAAGTCATTCCTATAGCCACCAGCCCTAAAAACCTGAGTTCCATCCCCAGGACGGACATGATAGAAAGAGAGAATCAACTCCTGCAAGCTGTCCTCTGATCTCCACATATGAACCATGGCACATGTTGCATGCACACACACTCACACATTCACAAAATAAATAAATGTAATCAAAACAGTTTAAAAATGTGTCTTGGGCCTGGAGAGATGAGTCAATGGTTAAGAGCATTGAACGCTCCTGCAGTAGTCTCAGGTTTGAATCTCAGCACTCACATGGCCTCCTTGGGCACTGTATGACACTTGTGCACTTACATACATTCAAGAATAACACTCATACACATTAGATAAATAAATAAATAAATAAATAATAAAAAGGTTTAAAAAAATAAAAATGGTTCTATTTCAAGCCACATACATGTGGAGATCCAGTTTCACCAGCATCATCTGTTGAAGATGCTGTCTTTCCTCCAGCACCTTGTCAAATAGCAGGTGCCTCTTGGCACCTTTGTCAAATATCAGGTGGATGAAATTGCATACACGTATATTTAGGTCTTCTATTTTGTTCCATTGGTCAACATTACTGTTTTTGTATGAATATCAAGCAATTTTTATGGCTTATAGCGCTCTATAATTTAGTTTTAGGTGTGAGACCCTGAACAAAAGTCAACTCCAAAATAGATCAAATACCTCAATATGAAACTTGAAATGCTGAACTGTTCTAAGAAAACATAAAGCAGTTCCCTACAATATATAAGTGCAGGAAAGGACTCTCTAAATTGGGTATCAGTTGCTCTGAAATTAAGGTCAGCTATTGACACATGGAAACCTATTAAACTAAAAAGTTTCTGCACAGCAAACGAAACAACAAATCAAATAAAGAAGTCCAAGGAATAGGAGCAAATCTTGACCAGCTACACATCTGACAGAGGATTAATATCCAAATTACACAAAGAGCTCCAAAACAAAGAATAGGGAAAATGGGCTGTGGATCTGAACTGAGAGCTCTCCAAAGAAGAAATACAGTGGCTAAGGAACACCTTAATAAAAACTATTCAGCATCCTTAGTAATCAGGGAAATGCAAATCAAAACTACTTTAAGATTTCTTCTTATCCTACTCAGAATGGCTAAGATCATGCAGCAACTCGAGTCCTTTGGGTACATATAAGGAGTGATATAAATGGATCTATTTTACGTCTTTTAGGAGTCCCCACACTGCTTTCCACAGGGGGTGTACCAGTTTGCAATCCCACGGCAGTGAATGAGGGTGCGTCTTTCCCCACAGCCTTGCCAAGATTTGGTGTCATTTGTTCTCTTATGCAAGAGAGGGATCAGAAAATGTAAAAATGAGGGATGGCTGATTACCACAAGGAAACCGTTTTCCAGGTTGCTGGGAAGTTTCTCATATGAACTCACAGTAATGATGACAGTATGGAAAAGACCCATTCAAGCTGAAACCAGACAAAAACCCAGCACAAAAGTGGGGAAATGGGTAAGAACTATGGGCAACTGATTACTGCTGTATAAGGGAGAGTTGGTCTTTTTTAAGTGTCTGAGATGCTAGATAGGCTGACCAGGCTCCAGTGGATGGACTTATACTGAGGGACATTGCAGACACAAGCTTGACTCAATAGGCCTTAACATATATGACCAAATGCATGAAATCCTGTTGGAGGGGGGTTAGGGGGCAGATCAGGGAGGTGTTCTCAATATGATTAAGATGTATTCTACGAAATGTGCAAAAATTCAATACAAATTCAAGAATGAAAAAAAGTAAAACTGTTAAGTCTTATACTGCAGTTACCGCCAGCGGTGGCCACTCCTCCATTCTCACAGGCACTGCTCCTTCGTTCTCACTGGCGTCGATGCTGCTTCTCTGCTCACCCTGGCCTGAGGCCGCTCTTCTGCTCGCCCAGTGCTGCCTTCTGTCATAGCTGCTTCTGCCTGGTCCCGGACCCCAGGGCTGGTGAGGAGACTGTGTCCAGGAGCCGCATTCAGACACAGGAGACCAGGCTCAGTGACACAGGTCTGGTTTACTGTAGGAAGGCACAAGCTTATATAGGGGTAGTGGTCCAATCACAGCACAGCAAGTA
>NW_008339003.1:1670930-1673781 GCF_000622305.1 Nannospalax galili
AGTTACAGTACAGCAAGTAGGATACCTTATTAACATAACAAGTTTAGCATCCTATTAGCATAACGGACTTAATGTCCTATCACAGAATAGTGGGTATGATGCCTCATTAGCATACTGGGTTTCAGATTACAGAGCCTGGATTCCTGGAAACCATGTGACCCAGGCTGTTGCAATATCTAAGTGTTGCAATTTGGAGTCTCAAGGGTGGTGATTAGGGAGTGGTGAGCTCTAGGCATCAGTCTTATGATCTGCCAATGGGAGCAAATGTCACAAGGCATTTCTTGTGGCTCCAGTGGTTGGGCCATTGCCTCAGGCCTGCTGTATGGCTGTCAATAAGACTTTCACCCTAGGCTCAAGCCTGTCTCCCACAATATACCTCTACTGCTTAACTTCTTTAAGAAAGCTATAAATGTTAATTATTCAGTTTCACAAATATTTCAGGCTTTTCTGGGACCTTCCAAATATATTAACTCATTAACTGTATGATGTTGTTTGCACAGATTTTAGTGACACAACAGATGTTTTATGTCAGTGTCTATGATAAGAACTGTGGGTACAGCTTAGCTGGTGACTCTGTTCTTCAGGACCTCCTGTGTCCCCTGTGACACTACAATCAAGCTGCTGGCTGAGGCTATGGTCACCTGGAGACCCACCCATGGGGTGTAGCTTTCATCTTTATTCATTCACACACTGACGGGTATGGGTTCCTTACCATTCATGAACTCTATAACTCACCTGAGTATCCTTACATGAAATATGTGAGAGAAAAAGAACCAGGGAGATTTCCAAAACCGAAGTCACCATGTTTTGTAACTCAATCCCAGAAACTCACATGCTAGGGGAGGGTACCACATAGCCACAAGCACCAAGTAATGGGCTGTGTGTTAGCGAGGTTAGATGCTTCCTGAAACCAAGTGATAGCAAATTTATTGCCCACGGTACACCATTAAAAAATGAGTAAAGTAACTCTGATTATCTGCTCAATATCTTTTCAGGATTATTGATGTGTGCATGTGTGTGTGTGTGTGTGTGTGTGTGTGTGTGTGTGTGCTCATGTGTTATTTTTAGATACATTTAGTCTTTCAAGACAAGATCTGGTTATGTAGCCCAGGCTACCTGGAACTTATTACATAGCCTAGATTGACACTGAACTCACAATTCTCCTGTCTCAGTCTCTCAAGTGCTGGGATTACAGGCTCCATATAGGAATTACTTAAAAACAACATGTTTGCCCTTTTATATGATTTTAGTGTTTACATATTGTTAGGGTTCCAATAGCAGCCCCCTCCCCCTCCCCAACAGGGACCTACAAACTCTGCTGAGAAGCAGCCTGCCTTTCCTCTGACCTCCAAAGATAAGCAGAGTTCCTCTTATCTTAAGAGGAAAAGAAGACACTTCCACACCCTAATCCTACCTGCTTCCCCCTCCCTGATTCCACACCCTAATCCTACCTGCTTCCCCCTCCCTGATTCCACACCCTAATCCTACCTGCTTCCCCCTCCCTGATTCCACACCCTAATCCTACCTGCTTCCCCCTCCCTGATTCCACACCCTAATCCTACCTGCTTCCCCCTCCCTGATTCCACACCCTAATCCTACCTGCTTCCCCCTCCCTGATTCCACACCCTAATCCTACCTGCTTCCCCCTCCCTGATTCCACACCCTAATCCTACCTGCTTCCCCCTCCCTGATTCCACACCCTAATCCTACCTGCTTCCCCCTCCCTGATTCCACACCCTAAAGCCCCCATATGTAAAGTCCCAGCTCACAACCCGTGGACATCTTTCCTGAATATCTTTCCCTGACTCCCTTCCCTTCCCCCTTCCCCCTTCCCGTCATGGCCACTGGACAACACTGGTTTCTGTGACCGTTGAACTGCCCGGTACAGTTACTGTGTCTGTCCACGCCCACCTGGGAGTCAGACCTGCCTCCCCGTTGCACTCAAATCCTTTTCCCTACCTCAGCTCCCTTCCCTTCCCTGCTCCTGCCATCTTTTGCCTTCCCCTAACATCTCTTTCTCTCTTTCTCTCTCTCTCTCCCTCTCTCTCTCTCCTCTCCCTCCATTCACTGGCTACTCTGAGCTTCATCTAGGCCTCTCCATTCTTCTCCACTCCCGGCCCATCTCGGCCTCCGGGCCTACTCTCCTACTGGCTGGTCACGCACCACATTGCAGAACCTCTCCTAACTTGTTCTCGTTTTTACGTGACCTAAGCCAAACCTTTCTCTTCCTGCTTTCTCTCTCTCCCACTCTCCCTCCTTCTCTCTCTCTCTCTCTCTCTCTCTCTCTCTCTCAATCTTTCTCTCTGTCTCTTCCCTGTAAGCTTCCTCTTTGTTCCCCCACCCACCAGCTGAGGTCTTTAACTCTTCTTTTGCTTTCCACCTAATCCGTTGCTATGGGGGCCAAACACTGGAACCTTAAACCTCAACATTTTAAAAGATTTGGAAAACTTCTGCCAGCGTAACGGCAAGCAGTCTGAACTACCCTACATCCATGCCTTTCTTGACCTCCATGCTAATCCCTCCCATCACTATACCCTCCCTTGCCTTCCAGTCCAGGGGCCAGCCCAACTCCCCTCCCTTCTCCGCCTCAAACTCCCTCTCTGCAATCTTCCCCCTCCCTTCCTCAGCATCCTGAGTCTGACACTCACTCTCTTAATTCCCCTTTATTCAAGAAAATCCAAAATCTTAAACACCTCATTACCAAATACTCCCTAGTCTCCCCAAGTCTGACTTCTACCTCAAATACCCCATTTACCCCTCCTGTATCTGCTTCTACTTCAATTCCAGACCCTGCCTCAGACACCCCTGCCCCTACATCCTCTCATGGACAGGACACCCCTCCCATCTCTCC
>NW_008339003.1:1677334-1711409 GCF_000622305.1 Nannospalax galili
CCCTTCCCCCTTCCCTTCCCTTCCATCTTTCCCTTCGTGGACATCTTTCCCTTCCCGAGGGAAAGGTGCCCCGTGCGAAATAAATCTGTGTCCCACTGAGGATTCCATCTGAGCCTCCGTGCCTCATCCATCCGCTCGTGCCTCCTCCATCTGCGCCGCTCGCTCCTGCCCATTCTTTACCTATCACATATGACCTCACAGTTCCTATGCAAAACAATTCTATATATAAATACTTGTTCCTTAGTCCCACATTTCCTTGCTCTGGCCATCTCTGCTCTGCTAGGACCCTTGGGGTCCCCCAGATCTGGGACATTTCCCAGATCTACCTTGATCAATTCATCTCCCAACTCTCAGCAGAGACACTTCATTAGGCAGCAGGTGATTAACACAGAGATCCACAACTGGCCAACTGCAGAGAGTAAGATGCTGCAGACTGCTGATCCCTGAGTAGGACTCCTATATCAAACTTCTGCATCCCAGGTCTCAGGGACCATTGTGGAAGAGGGGGCAGAAAGATTGCAAGAGGTGGTGGATGACCACAAGGCAAAGGAATTTTCCAGACAGCTGATCAGTTATTCATGAACTCACAGCATGCACAAGTCCCACATAAACTATAGCCAGAGAAACATCTCAGCAGAGATGATGTGGGGAAGTGGTAAAGAAACCCAACTCTTGGCGACAGATGACGGCTGGGAAGGGGAGAGTCACTCTCATTTAAAGATGAGACTCAGAGCAGGTTGACCAGGCTCCAGTGGATGAAGCCACACTAAAGAGCATCTGGGGACACAAATCTGACTCTAAAGGCCTTTATATACACATGTGTGTGTGTGTGTGTGTGTGTGTGTGTGTGTGTAAATTTGATGAGGAGTTAGAAAGGAGGTATAGATAAAGAAAGGATCTAAATATAATAAAAACATATCATAAGAAATTTTCAAAAATTCAATAAAAGTAAATTAAAAACATAAATACTTGATATATACATTTCATAGATAGGAAAAATAAAGAGTAAAAAATTAATATAACTTCCTTAGAATCATACAACTAAAATGTATTCAGGTTGTCATGCAACCTGCTATGGACCCTGGCTGCACAGCACTCTACATTACATGCCTCTTAGGAAAACTAAGTCACATGGCTATCTTTGGTTCATCAAAATTCATTTTGTAATTCTTGAAACAGCAAGAGAAATCTGCTATTGTTTAAAAGCATGTCTGCTAAAGAAACTCTCACAAGAGACAAAAATATCTCAAAACAAAAACTAAGGTACTATAGAGATAGCCCAGCCTGTAAAGTCTCTGAAATACAGCATAAGAATCTGAGTCTGGATCTCTAGTACCCACATAAGAGCTAGTTGTGGTAGTGGAAATCTGTAATTCTAGCACTGTGAGCGGGACTGAAGATACTCAGAGCAAGCTGGCCAGCCAGTCTAGCAAACTGGTGAACGCTAGGCTACATGAGACACTCTGCCTCAAAACAGCATGGGCGGTAATTGAGGAAGACACCCACCCAATGCTAACCTCTAACATCCACAAGCACATGCCTGCATACACATGCATGCACACACGCACACCGCACACATGGGAAGACATACACCACACACACCAGCAGACACATATACCCACGCATGCACACATGAAACCTCTATAGTCATTGTGCCTACTGAGCGGCAGTGAGAAAACAACAGGACAAGCTGGTGTCTGCTCTGTTCATACCTGGTCTGGATAGAATGCTGAAAGGCTGTCTGTGGTGTTTGGGAATCGATGTTGTTCCCTGAATTCCAGGGACTAGAAAGTCTTAGAGACTGTCATCTAGTGCTTGGGAAATAATACTCCTCCTCTCTTCTCTCCAGTTTATAAGACTTCCCCTTCCAAATGGAAGTAAGTCACATCTGAGGATGCATTTTCTAAGGTATGCTTGCCCTTCCTGACACGCTTAAGGCAGGCATGCAGCAACCCCAGAAATGTCCCACCTGGAGCATCTTATCGCTTAATCAGAGCTCACATTGGGCCACGTTTTCCCAGCCTTAAACCACTATAACACCCCTGGAAGGAAGCACGGCAGTAACAAGTGCTATTTCAGGGGGTAGACGGTATGGCACTGTGCCAGTCTGCAGAAAACAGAACCAAACGCTCTGATTTTTTGCAATCAGATTAAATCCACTGCTGTGACCGTTGTCAGAGTTTAAACATGATCTCTGTTGTTGTAAAATACTTTATAATCCTTACTCACAGGACCACAGGCCACAAAAGTACCCAATAATCTGGAAGATACCACAAAAAAAAAAATAATCTGGAATCGGTAGAAAAGTAACACAAGAATCTAGAAGCTGCATGTGAAAGAAGTTGGGATGAGAGACTAGCCAACTGGACAACAAGCAGAACTTCCCCAAAGCGTTCAGTGAACAAGGGAAGAAGTCATCATTATAATTATCCAATGTGTTATGTTATTCCTTTAATCAGTTTATTGTCCTTTAAAAACCTCCACTGCTGATGTGACCGAAGAGATGGCTCAGCAGTTAAGAGCACCAGCTGCTCTTTCAGAAGACCCAGGGTTCATTCTCAGCACCCACATCGCAACTAAAAACCATCTGTCACTCCAGTTCCAGGATATCTGATGCCCTCTTCTGGCCTCTGTGGGCATTACATGCATGGGTGTACTTCCAAACACGCGAGCATAACATTCATACACTTATTAAAAAATACAACAAATTTTTTACTGCTGTGTCACTGCATAGTCAGGCAGTGTCACCATTGTACAAGCAACATAGAGTATACTTAAAAACATACATGAGGTCTTACCCCACGTGACAAAGAAGGCCCTTTTGGATGGATAGAATCAACTTCTTCTTGAGAAACCTGAATGGGACAGATAAGAATATCTAGAACACAGTTTTTAGAATTAAAATCCTTTGGCTTCGAAAGTGTACCCAGGTAGATGCTGGAGACTATGGAGAAGTTCAAGCAATCCGAAAACACACCCAGCTGTTTCAGAAGAATACTGGCAGTTTTCAAAATCAGAGAACATAAGGAATTATAGAGCATTTCAAAAGCAAGGTCCAAAGGGGTCAAAACTCACTTTAGAATTTCTGTTCTCTGTGAACTTGTACCTTTAAGGATTTCTTTCATTACAGTGAGGAGGAGGCCTGGTTCTGTAATTCTCCGAGTATTCAGGAACTACTTTTGGAAAAAGTGACCCAAGAATTACTTAATGCTACCTTTTCTCTCAGCTACAACTAAAGAAGCAATGTTGCCAAGTGACAAAGCAAAATGTTCGAATTTCAAAGCACACAGATCAATTCAGAACGAGTTTTGGCCAACGTGGAAAGCACTTCAGTTGTCTCCATGCTCTTCCTTTGTATGGGTCTGAGTTTCGGCAGACGGCACTCCGGCAAGCATCATATTGATCAAGGCTAACAGAAGGAGCCTCACCTCTCAGGCCCAGGTCCTCTTAGAGTTGTGGATCTGCCCACCCCTCCACCTCCCCGACTTAATGTCAGCGTACCGTCTTCTGGATGCCAATAACTGGCTGTGGCTGATGTAGTTCTGCACACTGTGCATCTGGCTTGTTGAAAGTATTACCTGTTCACAGAGAGCCTCCCAAAGAAGGTGATAAAGTTCAGCCTCGATGTGCACAGAGGTCGGGTCTTGATAATGTGATCTGTTGTGCAGCAAGCTTAATTACTATTAAAACCTTGGAAATCAAGTCTAAATTTGTATCTTAGCAAATGAAATGAAAGGCCTCTCGGGAGTTACACAACCCTTGTGAATGATGTCCATGTCTGCATAGGAAGGGACAACAGAGTGCTGAAGATAGCCAAAGCGTCCCCGAGCCTAACCGCAAGCTGACCCAAGAATAGAAAGCTACGGGCCTCTGACCCAGCAAAAAGAAGCAGGGATCTATCACACACGTGAATATGCCTGTAATCTTAACTTCTAAAAACGACGTGTTTCATTCCACAGCTCTTCTTGACTTTTGATTTCATCAGAAACATGTTCTCTTGAAACTTTTGCTTGATATTTAAAATCATTGTAAAAAAGATGACGGTTATTTCCTTACTATGTTCAAATTCTTGATTACAACAGAATCGCAGCATGGTATAAATGTTTGAGGTCATGTCCTGTCACTTGTATAAGATAGACACACCAACCAGACCAATCATGCTCTGATTCTTCCTGGTGACCACTGAAGTGCCTAAGCTGGGTCTCCTGTGCTTCTGATGACCCCTCTGAACCCCGGACCCAGGTTGTGAAGTCCAAGGAGAGTCATGCTGTGTGACCTTATAGTCTGTCTACCCCACTGGGCCTTACATACTGACACAGAAGCCACAGACCAACATTTACTAGACAGTGGACAGACATCTTTTTTTTTTCTTTTTTTTTCTTTTTTTTTTTCTTTTTTTTTTTTTCTTTTAGAAACAGGGTCTCTATGCTGTAGCCCCAGCTGTCCTGGAACTCACTATGTAGAACAGGCTGGCCTTGAACTAACAGAGATCCTTCATACATGCCTGTAAGGTGTTTTGATCAAATCCACACCCACTCTCTCCCCTCCTACACCTCCTATATCTCCCTGTCAGGTTTTTCTGAAAACTTTGTGTACTCCAACCCTTCCTTCCTTCCTTCCTTCCTTCCTTCCTTCCTTCCTTCCTTCCTCTTCCTTCCCTCCCTCCTTCCCTCCCTCTGGCTTTTTGCTACTCTAACGTTCCTCCCTCTGGAGAGGCAGCCTTAAAATCTTTTAAGGATTAGATAAGAGTTCATAAATACTTTTGACATTTTTGGCCTTTGGAACAAAGTATCCTGCTAAGAGGCCCAAGGACATTTTGACTTTTAGCTAAGAAACTGGCTTCTTTTCTTTGGGGTCTTTTTACCCTAACTGCCTAGCCAATTCCCACCTCCTAGTCTTATCACTCCATCCTCTGAAGAGGTTACCCAAATTGCCAATAGGGAATTGGGACGCAGACCACTCTGGCTTCTTCCATGCTGAACAGGGACACAGGGCAAAGCAATTGGAGTACCCTTCAGTAGGTCTATCTAAAAGACTCCCAAATTGCATAACTCTTATCTCTAGGGGGAAAAGAAAGTCCTTGAATCCTGACTAGGCAGTGTGAAAGAGAAGTAAAGGCAAGAGTAGTTAGCATTACAAGTTATGGACAAGGAACCAGAAAAAAGTCAAAACAGGGCAAATTTCAAGTGTTCATATCAGAATTCTTGACAAGAGCTTCCAAAAGCATTCTTCTATTGGGATCCTCCTCATTTTTCTTTTGCCTGCCAAGGCTAGACTCTAGAGTGATGGATTCAGGGTTGTTTTCAGGCACTTTGATAGCTGTTGGAGTGGTTAGAATCCATGTTGTCTCCCTTAGCTACAGTCAGACCAAGATTTGAAGTCTTACACCTGAGCAGGACTTTCTGCTTAGAAACAAAATCATCAAATGAGAAAAAAATTAGCTAAATAACATTTTATATGGACTTAAGCCTAATGTCTGGGAAGTGTAATACCTTGAACTCTTAAATAAATATACTGATCGCTTTAATCTTTGGTTATACTTTCCTTCTGGGTGTTTAAGACCATACAGTTGGCCCAGATAAACCAATTTATTTTTACTGTTCAGGTCATTGAAGGATATGTTCCTTAGGGGGCACGTGGGTTTAGGAGGAGCCCCTGGCTCCTTTCTTTTACCACTTCCATCTATGTGAAGATAAGTCAAAGGTCCTGCTAGATTGTGGCTGACTTCACTTGGAAGCATGGAGGAAATGCTTCCTCTAAGTTGACCCTCTTCTTTGTAAATTGGACACTGGTTCAAGTCCATCTGGTAGGGTCTCCATGGCCTCCCTGAACAGGAGAATAGGTGACTCATCACACAGGACATTTTGAGAGATGCTCCATAGTCCCCTGGAACCTTGTCCATCTTGGAGGGCAAGGAGCAACTGGTGGACAGACATCTTTACACTGAGAAGCAATTCAGAAAAATCAAGACCCATCCAGAACAAGAAGGGATCAAAAAAAACTTAGCATAGAGCCTCAAAGGCTTTGATTCCTAGAGTCTAATTCTCCCTTCTCTGGTGATGGCAAAATAGCTCTAGATAATACCTTGTCAGAAGTAAGGATGTTTTATAGAATATCAAAATGACTTGAAGAGCTACAAGGTACTATTTGCCATTTACAGAAGAAAAATCTCTTCCCATAAACTAAATCATGCTTTTGAAACTGTTAAAATGAGTGGAGGCGATATGTAATAAAGTATGAACCCTGACTAACACCACAAGATTTGATACACAGGAGTTGTTTTTATTGCACCTCAATGATATAGTTTAAAGTAAAATGAAAACTACAGAAAACAAACAAATCTAGATGTGGGAGCTGGAGAGATGGTCAGGGTTTATGAGCACTTGCTGCTCTTACAGAGGAATGTGGTTCCCAGAACCTATTTTGGGCAGCTCATAACTGCCAGTAATCTAGCTCAAAAAAATTTAACACCCCTTTCTCACCCCCAGAGGCACCCACATACGTGTGTATACATACACAGAGATATACATAAATAAAAACAAAATAAATCTTCAAAGAAAATCTAGATGGTGTATCATCCCATTTACCCCATCTGGCCTCTCCAGGCCATCAGCATGAGGCAGATGTATGAGGCTGTTGCAGCGGCCAGAGCACATTGCTCACAGCAAAACTTTTTTAACAGGTAGAAGGAGTAGACTTAAAAATATCCATAAAAAGACAGGCATGGTGGTACACGCCTTTAGTCCCAGCACTCGGGAGGCAGAGGCAGGTAGATGTCTGGGAGTTCAAGGTCATCCTGGTCTACAAAGTGAGTTCCAGGACAGCTGGTGCTTCAGGGACACCCTGTGTCAAAAAGACAAAAAAAAAAATCCATAAAAGTATCATTTAGTAATTCAGGAACCAGTTACAACAGTTAAGTATCCTGAGCTCTTCTACGTGCTGTGCTTTGACCCAGCTCTTGGTGGAGTAGGCTCCTTTGCCCAGCTCTGAATGGCACTGTGCTGCACTGTAAGATGGTAATGGCTATATCACTAGGTAGGAGGGATTTCCCATGGATCACCCCCATATTTGTTGTTTGTCACTGGCAAAAATGCCTTTATGCAACATATAACTGTGCTATATTTTATCAAAGAGCAAATAGCTAAGTCCTTACAAGTTCATGATAAAACTCTGTGGATCTAGGTGATGACAGCCCAGCTCCTCCATCTGTTCAAGTGGGTGAACATCAGTATCATTTCACAATGTGTAGCCATTTTACATTTGCACAGCCCCTGCATTATTCGTCACTTCCTCCCTGACTGGAGACAGACCAGCTGGGCTATCTTACTAACTAGATCCTGTGTGTCTTCAACAGCATTTGGCTCTGTCTTCCCCTAGAGCATTCATGAAGAATGAAGTAACTCCTTAATTTACACTTCTTGTCACAGAGGATATTAACTCTGTCCATTGACAGAATAGTCTCAGGGGGCTACAGGGGGCTACAGAGATAGCTCAGTGAGTCAAGTGTTTGCTGCATGAAACCTGAATTTCATCTGTAAACCTCACATGAAAACAACCAGGTCTGATAGAAAAACTCACTTCCCAGCACTGGGAAGGTGGAGACAGGAGGGTCTCTCGGGCTAACTGACTAGCCAACCCAGCCTACAAACAAAGTACATAGCACTTGATAACAACACCCAGCATCGACCTCTGTCTCCACATGCACAAGTACACGTGTCAGATATATCCCTTATGTGAACATAATGCACATACATATAGGCATACACACACAAGAAGATACACACATGTGTGTACACACATGCACACAAAATGGTCCATAAGAACAAACCTTTTCTTGTTCTTAAAAGAGAAATGGGGAAATGTTACAATTATTCTTCATAAACACCCTTACACCATGACCAGGTGCTTATGTTCTTTGTTCAAGATTTCGACTCTAGCTAAACCAACAGTTTAGTCAATCTTATGTGGACCATACATTTCAACTATATTCAATAACATGTCCTCCTAAGAAGCATGCCCACATCCACATCCACCAGTAGCAATATACCTAAGGGCCTAGTACCATAAATAAATGATTACTGAAAGTCAAAACTCGCACAATACAGGAATCCCAAGTCCACATGAAAATACTCACCTGGTTCACAAAAAATGGACAGTTATTTAGACTGTCAAGGTAACAGCAGGGCAGAGTATCAACTAGAGGCTTCACTGAATACAGAGCTCTAGGTCACACCCACAACAGTGGTCCTATGGGAAATCATAAACACAAGACAGGAAGTACAAAGACACACAATTGCCAGAAGGCAGCTGGTTTATTCAGCCCTTGTCAATTCAGCAAACCAAATATAAATTCACGCCAAATGTTCCTACCAAAATGGCATCATTCTCAGATAACTGCTTCTCCCCGCCCCCTGCCCCACCCCCTGTTGTCAATGTTAATGAATATTCTGAACCTAAAATAAAACTTTTTTAAAAAGTGACTAAGAGTGTTAAAGAGAAAGGTGATGAACTTGTGAGACCTTTTAAAAACGGAAGGAAGAGGTAAAAAGGAGGAGTATGCATTGTCCATAGGGGCAAAGTCAACCCAAGTATTAATGAGGGAGTCTGCAGAGGACTGGCTTCCAGGTCCAGCTGAGCCCTTAAAGCATCAGGATGTGTGGTGCAATCTCAAGTTCAGTGTTCTCAGTAGTTACACACACACACACACACACACACACACACACACACACACACACACGAACTGTAAGCATGTCTACCCCCTTTAGGTAATGTATGTTCCTCCATCACGAAGCACCTGAGGAGCAACTGAAAGGAGTCTTGATACTGTTGGAGTGACACCTTGCAGAGCACCTCCTGGTAGAGAGAAGCAGGGAGCAGGTGGTGCTATAGGCTGGGTTACTTCCTAACTAATATCTGCCTACAAGGACTGCAGTTAGATTTATGGGCTGAGACATCAGGTTATCACTGATGTCCCAGGGTTGTATCTCCAAAACTTGGATTTCACTGGATCGTATCAAATGAGGGAGAAGAAACATATGTATCTTTCCAACAGGGAAAAAAGACAAGATTGTAACCAGAAAGAAAGTATGTGTGATGCATATGTGTCTGATTATACTGTAGGCCTTTCCTTTCACATATATCTAGAATATGCAGTTTATTTCAATGTTTATGTATTACTGGGTATTCTATCAGCTTGGGAAAAAAAATCACTGTTCCCCTAAATGTCATGGTGGGATAGAATTATAACTCGCTTGTTTAGATAACTCTGTTTATCTCTGTGCATTATCCTGACACCTTTCCCTTCCTTCCCCTCCTTCCCTCCCTCCTCCCTCCCTCCCTCCCTCCCTCCTCTCTCTCTTTCTCTCTCTCTCTCTTCCCCCCTCTCTCTCATCTCCCCCCATCCAAATCCAGGAATCAGGAAAGACTTTTAGCAAAGAATCTTTTCTTTGCTTGCTTAGCAAAAAATGCTGTTTTCTCCCGTTGACAGTTTTGTTAAAACAGTTTCTTGAGTTTATAACTGCCTCATGTTTGGAGAGCATTTAAGAGCCTGCATGCAATTATTCCATCTAGCAGACCACATATGGCCTTTCTGCATGTGAGGAAACATTATTGCCACTCCTTATATGTAGGTGTAAATATAAGCATTTATCAGTGACTTCCTGAATGGAAGTTTTTAACCTCTAATTTCAAGGCCAAACATATCCGACACTATAAAATGACAACACTGTTCCCCTACACCTGACCCTGAGGCTTGTGGTTATCTTTAGGTTTAGGACTGTGTGGCATGGTGGGAATCTTATTTTCCTATTTACCACTATTGTGTGTAGGGACTATCTTTCTAGTGCATCGTTCTTTTTCTTATAGTTCAGGTTCAAGCTCAGCAAACTCATATTCTCTGGCATTTAGGTCAGATTTTGTGCAGACAGCCATGTGACACACAAATTTTTTTTTTACTTATTTTTATTTTTTATGCATATGAGTGTTATGCCTGTGTGTAAGTGTGCCCGTGTCATGTAATTACTGCAGAGGTCAGAAGAGGGCATTGTATCACCTAGAATTGGAGTTGCAAATGGTTGTTAGCCACCATGTGGGTGCTGGGATTCGAACCTGGGTCTTCTGCAAGAACAGATAGTGCTCTTTACCACTGAGCCATTTCTCCAGCCCATACACAGCAATGTTTGCATTCTCATGTTGACTAAAACATTGCTAGTGCCTCATTTTAAAATATATTGTACAAGTCCAGAGGTAACCACGTACAGTTCCAGAAATTAAAGTTTTCGACTCTCCAGCTATAACACTGTAAAATCTCATTCTCCATTGCTCCTACAAATTCCACAGGACACATAAGCATAGAAAATTTTCTTTTACTTTTTCTTCTTTCCCTCCTTCTAAATCTTTCTTTCATTCCCTCCTTCCATGTCTCTTCCTGTATCCCTCTCTCCTTCCCTCTCTCTCTTCTGTCTTATTTATATTGATATTTTTAAAACCATATAAGTTCATGAACAAATAAACTGCTTTAGAGACCACATGACCTGCTAGGACTATTCTGACTTATGCCCCAATATATTGAAAGCTTTTGATGGTAGAAACAAAGGGCTGGACAGTATTTGTATTTTTCTTTGATTGATAGAGGTTTGGAGATTATTCACATATGCTTTTAACTTATTCGACATCCAAAATCAGCTACTATTATTTAAGTGGATATTAATGAAATAAACTGAGTTTATACAGCCATAAAATTAAGCTGGTGATTCTAGCATTCTTAAATGGTTTAGGCAGTTTTTTTCAAACAATATTATGTAAACATTACTATTTTATGATGAGATTAAGTATGTTTTTTCTAAAATAGCCAAAAATTAATGTAATTTACCCTTTAAAAATATATATTTTTTAAATTTTCCCCTGGAAAAAAATAATGTCAGCGCCCTGATTTCTGTTTTCTTCTCCTTCTGTCCTGTTTGAGGACTGACTGTCTTTGTTTCTGCAGCAGCAATCTCCCCTAGTTTCCCGTCCCACACTAACAGCTCCTGAAATGCTTCATCCTGAAAGCACAAATGAAACAGATCCAGGTGCTCCCTTCTTTTGCACATGCTACTAGGTTTCTGGACTCAAGTTGAAATAACAGGAAGAAAAGTGTGCAAATCTACGTTTCTAAAAGAAAGGACGCGGGGCTGGAGAGATGGTTCAACCCTTAGGGACTCTGGCTGCTCTGGCAGAGGACTTGAGTTTGACTCCCAGCTCCCACAACTATCTTTAACTTCAGTTCCAGGGGATCCAATGTCCTCTCTGACCTTCACTGGTGCAATTCGGGTGTAATCACATGAATACAGGCAATGTACTCATACGTATAAAATAAAAGTAATAAATAAAAATATTTTTAAAAAGAAAAGAAAAGAAGGATGTACAGGATGCTATTCCCCACCATCAGTCACTTCTTTCTCAGTTGACAAGAATTTAGAAAATCATGCTACGAATTTTGGAGAAGTAATTTGAAATGTTCCAGAAACTTAGATGAGTTTTTCTATTACACCAAAAGTTTGTGGAAGGTGGTAGGCACTATTACACCCAAAAGTCTCAGCTACCATACACCATTTGGTCTGCTTCTCATTTCTTTCACTGCAGAGAAGTTATCTGTTAAACTGTTATTATTTCTCATTTTTTCTCTTACAATGTTGGAGATCAAACCCACCCAAGGCCTGGTGCACACTGGGCAAGCACTGCATCACTAACCCTTGTTACCATTCTTTATGTAATTATTCTTAATCTGAAACTAGGCCTCACTGCAAATGCACCAAGTATAACAACCTGCAAAAAAAAAAAAAAAAAAAAAAAAAAAAAAAAAAAAACAAAAAAAAAACTACAGAACTCTTGTTCAAGAGTTGTGAGGAATACTGAGATCACCTTAACATCTCATCAACCCAAGTCCAGGTCCCACTGAGTGAGAGCTCAGTGCCTAAGTGCAGGCCAGATGGCCCTGATGGGGACCTCCAAGTCCTTCTGAGTGAGAGGTCAGTGTCACAGTGCAAGCCAGATGCCCATGGAGACAGGCCCTGATGAGGCCTACAGAGCTCTACCCAAATCCCATGCTGGAAACACACTTCCTGCCACCACTCAATACTCAAGATGGACAAACCTCAAACACTCAGGAGCCATTATTTCTATTTCTATATAACAAGTGAATTCATGTCTTCAAAGTCATTCTAACAGGAAAACTAAGGACTTTTGCTTTCTTTGTTTCTATTTTGTAAATATAATTTGTATTTATTTTTTGAGCATTTCACCTATGCATATAATGTACTTCAATCTCTGATTTCTAAAAGTTCTTGTGCTTCTTGCTTTCAGAAACTCAGTGATGCTCTCTCCTAAGGTATACCAATGCCAGTCTCCAGGTGAGCATAGTGGGATGGGGTGGCCAGGAGCTCTTAGACGGTGGCTCTTGGATTGACATTTCTGTCTGTAAGGTTGCATGAACCAATGTGGGTGAGCACAAGGCTTTGCTGAGAAGAGACAGATGGGATCCACAGTATCAGCTTCCATTTTACCCATACATTCCACTGTCTCTCCCTCAGCAGTGACTCAGGAGGTCATCAGTAAGCACATTCACTGCCCACAGGTGACACCTTCATGAGGACGGTGGGTCTGAAAAGGGTGGGAGCCAGTCTGCAAGGCAAATGCTGCCATCTAGAGAAACAGGGAGGACATGCCGAGGAGTAAGCTGCCAAATACAACATGAGCAACCACAGTCCAGACAGCTGAGCGTGGGAAAAGTCTCCAGGACCTCATCCTTTACCAGAATTCAGTGCTTTGTTAACTGAGTATTAAGAACTCACCTAACACGGCATGGAAGTTTATTCCATTGATAATTATGTAAAACATGGAACCTATACTATTTTTAACCAATAGGGAAATGAAATCTGATTTTCCTGATGTATAAAATAACTGCTTCACAACTAATTGTTTTAATTGTTTTAAAAAAAGCATAAAAGGTTGAATTACCTATAGGACATTAGTAAGCTTTCCTCATTGGCATCATTCAGTGCAAAAGCATTCTGTTTACTCTGCAAGTATGAATTGCAAAATCCAAGGCAAACACAAAGGAATGGCTAAAAATACTTAAACTGCAAGGCAAAGCTACGATCTAGCTTGTCCCCAGGATTACACATGCAGCCATGCAAACAACTCAGATTCTGAAATGAATAGTATAAGCAAAAATAGAAATGCCCAAGTGACATATCTCCAAAATAATCCCAGTTATTGTAGTTGACTAGATCGCTGAATTCTCACTTAAGATCATAAACCATTGTGGATACAACATAAAGGACACACACATCTCTGTTTCAACAGCTCAGAATTTATTTCTCTGTGAGTTTTGACATTTAACATTACATCGTGAATTCCAAATGCTTCTGAACTATAGATGTATAGCAGCAACTAGAGTCTGACATAAGGAAGGAGTTGGAGAGTTATTGATTAATGGTTATAAGGTTTCTAGGTGGTGTAATGAAAAAGTTTACATATAGGGAATGGTTATAAAGCAATGTGAGTGTACTTAATACAACTCAACGGCACATTAAAACATCAAGTTCCATGTTATGAATGGTGGTAGAGTATTTGCCTGAGTGGAAAGCACTAGATCCAGTATTCAGCAACAGACATGCACGCACACACACACACACACACACACACACACACACACACACAAAATACAGAATCTTCTGGGCGTGGTTGTGTGTAGGAAAGCAGGCAAATATCTATGAGATCAAGGCCAGCCTGTTCTACACAGTGAGCTCCATGCCAGCTGAGAGTTGGCCCAGTGCGCACAGCATTTGCATGCAAGTGTGAGGATTTGAGTTCAGATCCCCAGAACACAGGTAAAGAGAGAGCTGGGAATCCCATTGTTCTTACATTGAGATGGATGGCAAACAGAATCCCAGAAGTTCATAAACCAGCCAGCCTGGCATACACAGCAGCAAGAGACAAAGGAATTTTGTCTAAAATAAGGTGGAAGATGAGGACTGACACCCCAGGATGTCCTCTGACCTCCACACATGCGCCATGGCATGCATGCACACACACGGCATGAACAGGCACACACATACACTCACATTAAACACACACGTGCGCACACACATGCACACACACACACACACACACACACACACACACAAGATGAAAACTTATCTTTCCAAGTCATAATACCGTTGTTTGAGACCCAAGAACCCTGGGAATCAGACAGGGTGAGCGTGAGCAAAGGTAGTGACGATGGGGCGCTGGCTCTGTTTGCAGTTTTTCTTTCCTTTTCTTCCTTCCTTTCCGTTTTTGTTCTTTGATATTTTAATTGAAGTTTTGAGATTTTCATTCACTATATTTTGATGGTGTTCAGTTCTCTTTGCCCAGCTGCGCCTCCCCTTATTGTACCCCCACCTCAGTTTAATGGACTCAGAGTTTTCCAAACAGCTGGGCAGTTACTCACAGAAACTCCTGGGAAGAGGCAAGCCCTTTGCCTTCAAGGAGGGGACTCTTGATGGGCTAGCCAGGTGTCAGTGAATGGACATGCGCCGAAGGACATTTGGGGGCACAAACTAGACCCTTTATAGTATTTCTGAGCAGACTACACAAATGGAGAAGTGTCTTCCTACTTCATAGCTTAACACTTATACCCAACACATGCACTAGAGTAAAGTTCCTTACTATGACTTATCGCTTGTGGATATTAGAAAAAGGCACAAACCTTTGGCAGTACAACCAAGTACAATAAAATAGAACACATTTGGGGGGTGGTTTATATTGGGAGATTATTCTTTAAGCTGTTTATCTGAATATTGTAATGAATGTATTTTCTAAAAATCGCTACATAGAGAAGTCTAAAAATTATAGCATGCTATTCATAATTTTATGTTCTTGATTATCTCATCTTGGGAATTTAATACCAAGTCCACGTGGACAAAGCAATTGTGTACATGCATGGTAAGGCTTAGGGCCAGATTCTAATTCTACTCAGCCAAAGTTTAGTAATTTGAGATAAAATGCCTTAGTATGAAAGTATAAGTTATAAATTATAAAGTAGCGAGGCTGCAGAGACAGCTCAGAGGTTAAGAACACTGACTGTTCTTGCAGAAGACCTGGGTTCGAATCCCAGGACCCACATGGCAGCTAACAACTGTCCGTAACTCCAGTTCCAGGGGATCTGACAGCCTCTTCTGACCTCCACGGGCATTGCACAACATGGGTGCACTTACCTACATGCAGACAATACATGCATACACATAAATGAAAATAATAATTATTTTTTAAAGTTTAAAAAAATTTTTTAAAGTAGCCATGTCAGAGACTTCAAAATTAAACATACATATTTTTCTCAGTAATAATCTGTGTCTGTGTTGTAGTATTTCTATGCATACTGAATTAAGTCCAGAACAAGAAAGCTTAAAATAAATTATTCTGGATTTTTTTTAATTGAACTTCTGTTCATTTGAAAAGGACTATTCGAATAGTTTTCAATACCTTTAAATTCACCAAGATTAACATTATATATTGTATATAATGTACATATCACGTATTATGTGTATGTGAACTCATTTTTAGTTCAAACATAAAGAATGATTGAATATGATAAAAACTGGTTGATTTTTCTGAGTTCATATGTAAATACGAAGCCTCTCCAATTCGCGGAGGTATCTGTCTTAATCTTTAATTCACATTTAAAGCAACACTGAAAGAGTGTGGTTCAATAATCAAAAATTAAATGTTAAAGTACTAAAGAGTAAGTAATATTGGAATAGTAATTCTTGGGTTTGCATCTTGGCCTTGGCATTCATTGTACAACCTTGGACAGGGTTGTTCACTTTTCTTCCTCCAGTTTCTCATCTATAAAATGGGAATAACAGTATTCTGCTACCAGATGGTCATTCCAAAGGGTTAATGAAGGACTCCTAACTGTGTTTGGTACAGAGCAAGCAACCAATAAATACCTCATATTATTAGTCTTCTGTTGAAAAGTTATGAAATTAAAGCAAAAAAAAATTCTGTTACTTTATTAACCGGAGTTACATAAATGGTAAAGTGCAGGGTCAGATTCCAAAGCTCTGCTAAGTCCTGATGTCTTAAGGAGAGACATTTTATCATTGGAATGTTCAGGTTATTAAAATGATACCAATTATGTTTAGGTAGAAAAAAATTTAGCTTGAACATGCTAATCAAAAGCCAGTTGAGTAACAATAACCAGATGAATGTCTGGTTTGTTCTATAAAATATTTGTTGGTTTTCTGAGAATGAAATCATAAGAGCAGTTGCTTAGTTGAAAGACATTGAGAAAGATCTGATGTCCTCTACATACTTTATGAAGTCTAGCATTGATCAAATACATCTAAAACTTTCAATAATTTTTCTATCTAAATATCTGTCTTATTTAAATGTTAGTGATTACAACGAAAATTATCAAGGAGATTTAGGGTGAAAGTTTCAAGAAAGTTAAAGAGTATCCTACCATAACAGGATGGTTCAATGCTTTACACCGCAAAGCAAATTTATCCTTACCCAGGCTACCTTGTGACTTTATTTTCTTATGTGATTGATCAACACTTTGTTTTGCTTGCTTTTGTGCTATGTGGAGTTTGATGTTTGTTTTCTGGCTATCATGATTTTGCCCCCCTCCCCATTGATAAACTCTGCATTCTCCTAATCACATCAGCCACAAAATTTTAACCAAGTTAACTTTTATTGGCTTGTTTTCTTGGACTACAAACACAAGATGAGAGGCACCCTGACCCCCCCAGACCAACCAGCTCTGACTGGTGCCTGGAGTGATGAGAATCTATGGAAAGGTTTGTCCCAGAGTCTTTGTTTGGACTGAAGGAGGAAATATCTCCTGCCTATTATATAATGAGTGAGCTACTCCATTGCTTAGTGTCTGGGCCAACAATGTTTGTTTTAACTTTGTAAAGGTGAGTTTTATAGTCATCTAAATTTTAAAACATTTTGATAAGCATAACTAAGGCTTTGTTTTCCTTTCTTTTCCTCCCTGTGGTTTTCAACTTTTTTTTTTTCTTTTGGTCTTTTTGAGACAGGGTCTCCCTGTAGCCCCAGCTGTCCTGGAACTCACTATGTAGACCAGGCTAGCCTCGAACTCACAGAGATCTGCCTGCCTCTGCCTCCCGAGTTCTGGGATTAAAGGCATGCACCAGGAAAAATTAATGAGCTTTTCTGTATTCAAATGAAATTCTTTTGGATATCTGGGTTGGTGGCTTATGAGAAAGGAAGAAAGAAAATACACAGTATCTCAAGTCTAAAACTCATCTCAACTGAGATAGTAAGTAGTAATGGGAAATTAATGCCAGATTGTAAAGGAACCACTGATAACAAATCAGGCTGGAACTAAATGCTGCTTATAAACAAGTCTCTCGTAGGATGTGCTGGCCGCCACTGTAGATCCAGGCAGCCCCATCAGAACTGAGCTTACCTAAAGTTCCAGTCAGTGACTCATTTACTCTGTTATTTTACTCACCGGACTCATAGTGTTGAGGGGCTGGAGAGATGGCTCTGCAGTTAAGAGCACTGACTGCTCCTGCACAGGACCTGGGTTCGATTCCTAGCACCCACATGGCTGTTACAAACTATCCTTAACTCCAGTTCCAAGGGAATGTTAAGCCCTCTTCTGACCTCCACAGCATTGCACGACATGGGTGCACTCACATACATGTAGGCAATACACTCATACACATAAAATAAAAATAATAAATAAAAAATATAAAAAAGAAAATTTTAGAGTTGAAAGAGCCGCATTTGTTTTATATTTGTTGAAAGTGATGGAATTTCTTTCAATTGATGCATTGTACTAGAAAGTCAAGCTTGTATTATTCTGCAGTCACAATATGTCTTTGCTGCAATTCATTTTAAGTAAAAAAAAAGAATTTTCAACAGTTGACCATTTGAAAATTAATATGTACTTGCCTGGCCAGGTAGACACAAATAAATTAATTTGGGGATGTAGTTGTTGAAACTGAAGGAAAATTGTCCAAATTTAATTTGATTAACAAGTTTCATATAGCCCCAATTAGGTCATAAAATATCTGATAAACATACTGTAATTTCAGAAACAGAAGAAAGTGGTAATAAAAGAGAAAGAGACACAACTTTTGGAGCCTCTTTTTACTGGGAAAAAAAAATGTGATAATGTTCATTCAAAATGCTTCACAGAAAGCTGCCCAGTTTAACTGTGCTGAAGAGTAACCTAGTAGCTTCAACAGCATGTTAACTCCTGAATAATTCTTTAATGAACTTCCTGGCATGAACCTAAGAGGCGCTCGCAAAGAATTCAGTGGTATTCAAAGCATATGTACTCTTGAGGGCCTTCAAGCAAAACTTGTTAGGAGATAAGCTTTCAAGTTCTGAACACCACACCATCCCCTCATGGGCCATGACCAAGACCAGATGTATTAGTCTACCATCTATTCATTCTCTGCATTCTTATTAACATCTCCCTGGGCACAGTACAGAGTTCAGCATGCAGTAAGTGCCAAATAATTGTTTACTAGCATGCCAAATACATCCCTCTGCACATCATATACTATCATGAAATGCAGGCATTTTAAAAATTAAAATGTACGTCAAGTTAGAAAAGCAAACAGATGAAGGAAAATCTTATTTTCTCTTGATTTGTCTGGTACTGAATGAGGAAAGTTAATTATTTCAAGCAGAAATACATGGACTCATAGAATAAAATAAATAGAACATAAACTTCTACCCACAGAAATGAGAGTTACTTTCAAGCTGATGATAAGCTGGCTCTTCTTTTTCTCACCACCTTATTAAATGTCCTTAAAATTACTTAGAAAACATGTTGCAAAATGTTGCACTAAAATATTTCCAGTTAGAAAATGTATTTTTATCACCAAATGAGCTTTTATTTCCCCTGCCTTCCTTCATCACTAAAGACTGCTTGTGCAATTTGATGCACTTTTCCAAAGAGCAATGGACAGGCTTTATCAGCAACTGACTTTATCCACTGACTACAGACTGACTGATGGAAACTTCTAACAGACCTAAGACTTTAAGCCTTGGTACAAGGGTTTACATCAGACCCTTCACAGAAGAGGAAAGCCACTTAATCCTAGAAACGTACTAAACTTCTTACAAGACAAACCAGAGGGTTTTTTTATTCTATTAATTCCAAAACAACAGTGAAATAATACTTTTACACCTCTGCGTTCATATTTCTTTTTTATCATGTATAATTGTGTATCAGAAAGGACAAGGGCTTAAGATTGGTGGCAGATGGTGGCCTAGTTTCACTCTACACTCTTATGAAGTACTACTTGCCTGGGTCCCTGGCAATAATTTGCACCACTTTATTCCAAAATGACATGCAGGTTTAAAAAAACAAAACTAGAAAAAGAGAGAAAACTATTGCAAAGGACTTGGTGTTTAACTCCTAAAAGGAAATTCAAAGGTTTCATAATTTAAATGGAAAGTGACCACAGGTCACATTTGCCCACATGCTTTTTATTAAATTACTGAAAGTTTTTCTTATTCCTCTGCATTTTTAAATTCTCAAATATAATGTATATTTTCCGTGTTTTTGTACTGAAGAGAAAAAATAAAATAAAAGTCCCCAAAGATTACATTCCAAAGAGCAGAGCCTCCTGTTTTCTAGGATTGATGTATGTTTACGAGGAGAGCTGGCATGCAGTCTTCAAAGCCTGCAGGTTCATTTTAAGTTAAACCATGTGGCCTCCACTCAAATCATTCCTTCTTTTCAAAATCACTCATCAGAGTTCCCAATTGCCCTCTTCCTTGAGTCTCTCTGAGCTGCTGTGCCAAACCCAGGTCTGTGGCTGCCTGTGGAGCCCACGGGAAGAGGAGAGACATCAGGCATATTAGGGGCTGCCTTTAGTCCTGCAGCACCACTACAGGCCCCAAAGCAGTAGGCTTCATTTGCTTGTCAGTTACCCCCTTTTATTTTTTAATCAAAGGATTATAAGTAAGAAAAGAAACTTTCCTGGGGAATCATGAATTATGTTTTATATTTGTGTGTATATGTGTGTATGTGTTCGTGTGTGTGTGTGTGTGTGTGTGTGTACATGTATGCATAAGCACATGGAGGCCAGAGGTAGAAACTGGATGTCTTCCTCAATCACTCTTCACTTTCTTTTTTGAGACAGGGTCTCTCTCTCCGAACCTGGAGCTCACTAATTCTGCTAGACTGACAGTCCAGCAAGCCCTGGGAATTCCTGTCTCTGCCTTCCCCACAGTGGGATTACTACCAAATGGGCACTGTACATCTGAATCCAGGTCCTCATGTATGGGCAGGACAAGCACTTTACTGACTGAGCATCTTTCTGCCCCAAGATTGTGTTATAAATGTGCATCAAAATCTCCTAGAAATTCACATCTTGGCTTGTTTCTAAATATTGAACCATAGAGTTATGGACATACAGAGGACTAACACTTAAATGTAAGAAACTCTTGTTGAAGCACTGAAATTTTGTATCATTGCAGGACTGAGTAGCATGATTCTTTTCAAGTCAAAACAGAAATCTTTTTAAAGTGTATATTTATTCAATAATACATGAATAAATTAGCAGAGCAGATCAAGAGATGTTGACATTCTAAGCACTATGCAAAGCACCATCAGTAAGCGTCTTTAAAAGGGAGAGGACTTGCAGCTTGTGTTGTTACCTGTCTTTTCTCGGTTATACAGTAGCATATAAATCCAGGGGTCCTACATCATTCAAAAATGACTTCTGACCTTAATTCTCAAACTAAAGAACTACAGTGCAAGTTGAGCTTGCTCATTTTCAACTCTCTATGTTGGTCGCTTAGTACCCTGTAGGTCCAGTTTACCTTGAGGTGTGCCTCAGCATGCAGGAGGGCTTCAGACTTGTTCACTGCCCACCTAAGCAAAGACAGCAGGCTGTCTTTGACTGAGATGCAGGGCTTCGTGGGTCCTGAGTGCTGAGCACTACATGCCTGGGATAGGATCCTGCTGTCAATAGATTAACTGCCACTTGAGACCTGAGCTGCACCTCCCATGTCCAGGCAGCCAGGAGGCCAGTGCCAAGCCAGCAAAACAAGCGCTGGACCACGACGCCTGCATATTAATTAGCACTTTCCAGGGGCGCTTGTCCTTAAGTATTATGAGGTGATCACTCCAAAGTCAAGGAAAGAACACTCTGACAGTCACAGCAGAAATCAAGAGAATTGCTAATTGAGAGCCTGAGAGCAGGCTAGTACACTGCCTTGCACATTATTTCTTAAACGCCAGAATCATCTACTCTGCCCTCCCCAGACCGCAGTGTTTCCGTCCACAGTAAATAAAGAGAAGGAAAGCCACAGGAAATGCTGGGCTCTCCAGCAAATACTGCACCCCAGGCTGTGCCTGGCCCTTCAGGGACGTAGGGTTCCTACCACTCTGGTAACAGGGCCAGTCTCCATGATTTGGAATGGAGGGGTGTGGTTCAAAGACGAGTATTTGCCATGGAAAAGGAACCAAAGGGACTTCTATCCGAGGAAACGAAGATGTGGATTTTGTGCAGTGCCTAAATCCATTTATGTAACTAGTACCCACACAGACAAGATGACCCGAAAGGGCCTGGCAAAGCAGGTGAGTTGGGAAGGCAGAACACGTTCAGGTGGTGCAAAAAGTTCAAGGAAAAGCAGCTCTAGAACCGGGTTTTCCCTGCTCTGAAGTGAAGCAGGCCTGTGCACCACCACTGACGGCTGGGAAGAGTGCACTGGTTGGGTAGCATACTACACTGGCTGAATGAGAACATCCATTGTTGTAGATCCCCCAGTAGATCATACGTACATAAAGATTTAAGTGCTAGTTGTAGAAACAAGTAAGGTTGTAAAGCAGACATGCGCTCCCAAATGTGTTAGATCTGGTTATGCAGATGGAAATAAAGGAAAATTTCAAGCAGGGGAGTTACTTCGAAAACAGTAATATGATATTACACATTAAAATGTAATCAATCTCTACATATGTCTAAATGTGTGTCTATATATGTTACATAAAAACAATTAGAATCCTCTTGAGTAGCTCACTTGAGAGCCATGTAGGATAAAGGATTTAAGAAGTATTTAAACGTGTCATCCTTAATCCTGTATTTTCTTTTGCACTAATTCCTACAGCGTATCAGAGGCTGTGCTCTTAGTCTCCAGGAAGTTAAATGGTCCCTGGAGTGCAATTCTCAGGCAACATTTTATCAAACAGTGATTCAACAAGAGCTTACTCCCTAGATGATGAGGTCACAATACACATGTCAGCCTAGTCACCACCTAGAAGAATCTGGGCCACAGTTGCCATAGCATCAAGAAAGCAGGAAGAAGAGATGGATAGAATCTTATTGGAGCAAATTTTCCATAGAGATGCGGAGAGGGAGACTGAAGGAAAAAGGAGACCAGGAAACGGGAGTCCTGTTATGGAATTCTACCTACCCAAAGTCAGGAACCTGGTGAGTTCTGGTGGCTGACGCAACAATGGCAAGAAGAGCAGTGCATGAGGGAGCAGGATCCCTCGCTCACCTACGAGTGAACTGATACGGAGCTGGGAGAACCCTGAGGACAGCTTTGGCCCCGTCCATCCACACTGTTAATACATCATGATTTACTGCTTCAGCATTCCAGTGGTCCATAACTGAGGAGTGTGAAGTTGCTGAGCTTTATCTGTACCTCCTTTTCCTCTGTCCTTTATCCTGAATCATTCTTCTCTGTGGAGGTGAACAGGGCTGCCTGGTGAACCTGTCTAGTCTACAGTAAATGGGTAGGCTTAGCATGGAAAACCCTCCACTGATGTGCTAAACGAGCCTCATTCAGGCAGTAAATCAGAACACTTTTTGTGTCTCATCCAATATGCTATGCTAAGTCTTTCAACCTAACTGACTCAGTAGAAGCACACACCCAATAATAGCTGTCTCCCAGAAGGAAATCCAAAGGACTCACCCAATAGTCATTCTTATAGAAGCCTCTTGAAGATCTGTTTCTTTCAGAATGGTATGCTCCAAGAGATAGTTCATGAAGAATCCCAATGATCCACTTCACACTTCTTTGGGTCTCAATTCCCTGATGTTAATATAGGGATAATACAAACACCTATATCATGAAGTTGTTGTAAGGATTAAACACTGTGTGTGTGTGTGTGTGTGTGAGTGCCTGTGTGCTTATGTGTGTGTACTTGTGTGTGTGCATGTGTGTATCTGAGTTTGTGTGTATGTTATGTACATGTACTCACAGTACCTAACACATTTGTACTGAATATTATTATTGACAAATACCAATCTGCTAATATTACTAACGTAACTGGAGAAAAGAGTGAACTAGCCTCCTTGCCTCCCGTCAAGAGAGCACTACCTCAGCAGAGCTTGGACAGTGCCTCAGGGAAGAGGACCTACGGGAAGCCTGCTTTTTGATGAGGCTTTCTGTTAGATCTGGTGCCTTCCTTCAGAGATCTGAGACTGGAAGAGTCTTTAGGAAAGTTCTTGTAATAAACAGCCAGGCCATTTGCCTAGGCTAGAGTCATGAAGTTGTGTTGTGTCGTGTCAATACAGATGGTAGAGGTTCTGGCAGTGGAGGAAGCGGAGGGGAAGGAGGCAATTCAGTCCTTGGTGTCAAACCACGTATGAGGGAAGAGGGTCTTGGTTGTCACTGTTTAGTTTACTCCTTTGAGGTATTACTGTATTTCTCTGGACAGGTATTAATTAGCTACCAAGTTAACCAAACTACTACGATAATCTGTTTTTACCCATAAGCATCCAGGATATATCAAATTTTCAGAAATAAGAGCAAATGAAGGATGCTTCTGGGAAGGAGCTCTAAGTAGGTAGGAGCTGAGTATGCACCTTTCCAGGGTACTATACTAGAGTAATGAGAATGATGTTAGATAAACTGCCTGTGTCATATCGCTATTATTTTTCTGCTGTCAGTCTGCTTTCCTCCAACTTATCAAGGAAATTGGCTTTGTTAGGTGACAAGAGTCAGCTGCTGTATTTATTTGGTTTTAATTTTTCCCTTTACACTTTTACCACACCTGAAAGTTCCTTTGAGAAGGGTCACACACTGCTTTATTAGAAACAATAGTGATATTCTCAGACAGACGCATCTGAAAGTGCTCAAGGAAAGCCCTGTGGCTGAGACTTAGAGGGCATGGGCTTGACATCCAGGTGACTCTACCACAAAAACGCTGCACTTAGCACACAGGAGCTGGACATCCTGTGTGTCTATTCAAACTCTTGGTCTCCGCTTCCTCACAGGAACTGAAGCCACAGTGGTATGTATGTTCCTAAAAAAGATAGCTATTAGCAAACGCTAACTCTGGTTTTACTTTTTTCTTCTCAGTGTATATTATTGAATTTCTGTGCATTTCAATCCTTAATAAATTATAGCTATGGCCACTGAACTTAGAGGTTTAATATGTACTTAATATGTAGTCTTACTTGTTATATGAACCTATCCATGTGGTAGCTATGATTTATATACTTATACAAATACAAATAAGGAATTTATGCCATTTCTGTTTTAAATCAACCTGAGATTTTTTTAAATCATTATACATATACCCAGCATTACAAAATTTAATTTTAAATTGCCAATCATATTTGAATAAGTGTTATATATAAACTTGCACCTACCTAGTAAGAAATTCTATTGTTATTTAGACTCAAAACACTCCACTTTAACATTGTTACTCATATCATTAGATGATGATATTTGCTTCTGAACTATATCTATTTCTATAAAATTATATACTTTAGGTTATCAAAAATCTGAAATTATGCTAATACTTTGATGTCCCTATTTCAATAATTGTATTAAAAAAACTTTATTTTGGCTCACAATTTATTCATTATAGCAAATGAATACTATATATACATGCTTGGCATGTATATGATATAGAGGAATTGATTAATAAAAGAAGTTTCAAAATAAAACAATTAGAAGGCAAGCTGCAATTCCAGTATCATATTTTCCATTTTTAATAATATTAACATAACTATGTCACCTCTTATTTTTATTTAAGATAATTTTTGTTTGAAGAATAAAATGAAAGACATGAAACTAGCATCATAATAAATGGGCTTTTATAACAAGTACAATACATGTCTTTTAATACTAGCTGTGTGGCAGAATCCTTCAGTCTTCATGAACAGTGCCAGAGGAGCCCAGGCATTCAGGTAGCCTTCAGATACAGCGTGAGAGCCCCCAACTCCGTCACTCCCTCATGATGAATGAGAGTCTTTTTCTAAACAAATAAGCACTTCAGAGGGATACTCTTGACAGGGCCGTTAATCCCAACAGCCTCCCTTATCACTGCAGAACTCAAGGGCTGAGGTTTGACAGGATCCCTGCACTGCCTGGCTCATGGGCAGCTGTCTGGAAAGTGTGGGACACATCACCAAGCTTCTCAGAGAACAGCCTGCTCTTCTCTTCTCGCCCAACACCACCCTCTCCTTCCAAACTTAGTCTTCAGCTAACTGCAGGTGGTTCTCTTAGAGCATGCATATATATTATTATACATGCAGCAATTAGTAAATATACTGTGTGGCAATACTTTCCTTTTTCTCTCCCCAAAGCTCAAGTTACTAAAATAAATTCTGATTCATGTAAGGAAAAATCAAAGACAAGACTAGTCTTGGCCTTAAAAGAGCAGAATTGGAAATGCCAGCTCTGGATCGTGGTCGTGAAATGCAGAGACAATCTCCACGTCTTATCAGCAATGCATAAATTTCTTACCAAAACTCTCTGGCCCTTGACTTTGCCTCCACTGACATCCAGACTAAAGGTCAGCATTTCCTTTACATTCCAGAGGCTATTAGGAATCGGCTTCAGCTTATATATATTCCTGTTAAGAATTGATGAGTTGACCTTAATTCAGTGAGGGTTAACACATTTCCCTGTAGCATCTCCCAAAATACTGTGTTCAGATGATGACTAAGAAATCATAAATTCATTAGCTTGCATACACCCTCTTGTTATTCTTGAAGTATTAACAGGTGATTTTTTCAATGCAAATAAGAGGTTAAAAATCTATTTTGTCTGTGTGTGATTAACAGGCACTTCAAATCTGCTCTCGTTCTCTACATCCCCACGCCCAGCAGTGTAGCCCTGCAGAGATGTGTAGAAATAAAGAATTCATACTGTTTATCCCAGTCACAAGCCTAATGTCCTAAAAGGGTTAGGAAAGACATGTGACAAAGCCTGTTTGAAAAGCAGAGCATAATGTGTTTTCGTTTATAAATTATAAAATATTCAGAAGCACAGGCGAACACCAAGGAGTTGGTTAGTGCCAGGTATCTGAAGCTGTTTTCTCTCTCCTCTAACCTCCAGGCTTTCTTTCTTTCCCAATAAGAAAATGCAAATCAAATGCAAATAAGATGCCCTAGGCCCGAGAAGATAAAAAGGGCGATAAAGGTGCCAAAAAAGAGAAAGGCCATGGGGAGTCCTTTCCCAAACAAATTGTTTCATCATAAGACTTTGATTCATTTTTCCCTGAATGCTCTTTTCTGATTTGCATGTTGTTTGACTATTAAATCTTCAAACACTGCAATTAAGAAAAAAAAAAGCTTCTTTGTATTTTACTTCAAATTTCCTGAATACAGAGTGTAAAAATTAATGTTTGTGATTATTGTGTCTCAGAGCAGAAAGTTCACTACATTGTTTCAACTCAGACCTGCTGTCTAGTAAATAATTATGCAAAAGGAGGAAACCAGTTCCAAATACTCTATTAGATTGTATGTCATTGGGTTCAAGAAGGAAGAGCTAGAATATAATGCTATTGAGTCAACACTCAAAAATCTGTGGATAATAACTTATCACTTGAATTGGGCTCTGCATACTTTTTAAAGATTCATTGTAAATAAAGGATAAGTGGGCCATATTGAAATAGCTCATGAAAATTCCAGAGTACCAAGAAAGTTCAATGTTTCCAAGCATTATCTACCTATCATATCAAATTTAATAGAAAAGGTTAAACTCTCAGGTATGATCAATTTTATTATAATGCTCAAAGGTAAGTTATTTAGATTCCCATAAAACCCTTTCATTAAATTCCATAGCTAATTTTTAAAATTTTTATTTATTTATTTTTATTTTATGTGCATGAATGTTATGCATGTGTGTGTGTAGGGGCACCCATGTTATGCAGATGCCCACAGAAAACATAAGAGGGTGTCAGATCCCCTGGAACTGGAGTTACTGATGGTTGTTACTCGCCATGTAAATTCTGGGAATTAAACCCTGGTCCTCTGCAAGAACAGTCAGTGCTCTTAACCACTTCTCCAGACCCCCATGACTAATTCTTAAAATTATATTTATTTATTATAAACTTAAGAAAAGAAAAATGTTTTGTAATCTCAACATAACTAAACTAGCAAAATTTTTGTAAGCAGAGTTAAGTGTGAGTCCCAATCTCTCCCAAGCCCAAAACATTTTTTGTAGAAATGTCATACTTTTATTAGGTTATCTTCAAACTTCATTATAAGGAAAAATGTCTCCTTTAAGTCGTAAATCTACACAAGTATGTAATTATGGCAGATTTTATATATATATACACATATATAATATTCTATTATATATATAGATATATAATTCCTGAAAAATTAAACGTCTTTTACTCTAATGTAGAACTCAACTCAAACCTCCCCACTGGAACTTGTTTACATGAACTTACAGCAATGGTGACAGCGTGCACAAGACCCACAGAAGCTCAATCAGGCAAAACCCCAGCACAGAACTAAAGAAATAAGCATGAAGTCCAAACTTTAGCTGAAGAACTATTAGCAGATTATCACTGCTGTAAAGGAGGTTGATCTTCTTTAAGGGATTAATGCTAGGTAGGCCGAACAGACCCTAGCGAATGAATTCACATTGAGGGACATCTAGGGGCACAAACTTGACTCGATAGGCCTTAACGTATGACAAAATGCATGAAATTCAGTGGGGAGGCTATGGGGGAGTGCAGATAGGAGAGGGGTTTTAAATATGATTAAGATACATGAAATGCACAAAAATTCAAGAAAATATATTGAAAAATAAATATTTGAAATTTTAAAAAGTCCCCATGATTATTATATTTCTTTATATGTTTATGTCATTCAATGAATAGATGGAAATATTTTATTGCTTTAAGGACTGAAACTACATAATGCAGTAACTTACTAGTTTCCTATGCAGTAACTGTGAAAAAGAGAAAGAACATAATATCTAGATAGATGCAGCAAGGAGGATAAAGTGCTGTGAAAGTACTAAGTGCGGCTAAACTAAATAGACAGCTGACTTAAAGGCCTGATGTAAAATGAAGGTCGGTGTGGAGGGAAAGGAGGAAAGGGGCGTAAGGGTCCACCCAGTCTCAAAGAGGCTCACCTGAGTGATTATAACAAGAAGTTCACTGTTACTTGAAAATGGGGGTGGGTATCTCTGAAATAAGTGATTTTAAGGCTGAAATAGACAGCATGAAAATTTAAAGAAGTGTCCTTTATAATAACAGTAGAAGATTTTTAATCTGAAGCCCTCTTCTGACCTCCGCAGCATTGCACGACACGGGTGCACTCACATACATGCAGGCAATACACTCGTACACATAAAATTTAAAAATAATAAATAAAATGCTTTTTTAAAAAAAATAATACTTAGAAGAGTTTCACAATTAGCTTTGATTGTCAACTTGACACGGCTGGCAAGAGAGACCCTCAACTGAGGAACAGCCTCCATCTTGGCCTGTGGGCATGTCTGAAGGACATTTTCTTGGTTGCTGATTGATGTGGGAAGGCCCAGGCCACATGTGGGTGCTGCCATCCCTGGGCAGGGGGTCTGGGCTGTGTAAGAAAGGTAGCCGGGCAAGCCTGGGGAAGGAAGCAGTTTCAGTAGTCTCTGCTTCAGTTCCTGCCTCCAGGTTCCTGTCTCCAGGTTCCTGCTTGGCGCCTCTCAATAATGGACTGTAACGTATGAGCCACCAAATAAACCCTTCTTCCCCAGGTTGGTTTTGGTCAATGTTTATCACAGCAACTATAAAGCAAACTAAGACGAAGAATTTAGTGCCTTCAAGTCTTGCTATAGAAATTTAAATTTATTGCATACAACATTGATCTTTGCTCTTATATCTCTATTGTTAGCTCTATTGGATAAATTATGAGTTATGAAGAAATCTTACTCATTCCTAAAAAGAATTACTATGTCTATCTCAAGGGAGTTTATACACAGCCTCTTATCTTTGAGTAAACAGATGATTGGAGAGTTATACTGCCCTTAATGATGTTTTTCAGCAAACAACTGAAGAGAAGGCATTGGGCTTCAAGCAATAATAGTTAGAGGGGATCCTCCAAGTTTCTCATAGGAGTAAATTCCTTTTCCAATGATCAGGCAGATGTGTGGGGCAATTGGTCTTTGCTTCTCCATATCTATTGACTAGAACATTCTGCTAAGGAACAAACAGCAACATCCATGAGTGAGCTATTGACTATGGTGCAACTGCCCCATAGAGAGATATGTCCCTTGTCCTCTGTTACCTCACTAGACAAATCTTTCCAGCCTTTAACTGCAGGGCTTACCCTGCAATAATTAACAGTTTGCATTTGGAGTAGGGTTTTTAAATTATTAGAGTATGTCATAGGTTAGATATTTTTAACATATACCTTGATTTAAGCATGGAATTGTTTATAAAATAGAAAATGCTTGGCAACTGTCATTTGATTGTTGACCTAGATGCTACGGAAGCATTCAGATTGATTGTTCCCTAAAATGAAGTTGATTTAATTGATATCAGAGTTGCTCTTGACATTTATCGTTAGACACAATCTGCATAGGTTGGATAGCATGTTATCTTTTTGTGAAATATCAATTACAGTAAAAGAGAGTCTTCCCTTGTAATTCCCTTCAAAATAAACAAGAACTCCTACAGGAGGGGCAGTGGACAAGCAGGCTCTGGGCATTGTATTGTGTATATGAGCAGGAGACTGCCTGCCACCCGGAAGTTCAGACTAGAAAGCGCCCTTTAATAATGAAGTCAAATAAACCCCAGATGAGATAATTCACTTGCCTTTCATCAGTTATGCTCAAGTCTCATGACAAAATAAAGTAGATAAATAAAAAAAAAGAATTATTTTCAAAAGTTAAATTAGAATCCAACTTCATAAAACAGTATTATAACTCTTCATTTAAACTCTTACTCAAAGAAAGAGGTTTTATGCTGGGAAATAACTTAGCAATAGGGAAGTAATAAGTAATATTTTTCCTAATGAGCCCTGTTTTATGGCATGATGATAACATCATAGAATATTTATTGTAAATAATACTTAATGGAGTGAATATCTCCACTAGGAAAGGCTTTAAAGTTAATAGTTCTTGATATGCATGAAAAGTCTACTTGATTCAGTGTATTTTATATTACAATAAACTCATGTTGGGGCTGGAGAGATGGTTCAGCAGTTAAGAGCACTAGCTGCTCTTGTAGAGGACCCAGGTTCAGTTCCCAGCACCCACATGGCAGCTAACAACCATCTAGAACTCCAATACCATGGGGATATGATGCCATTTTCTGACCTCTGTGGGCAGTGTGAAACATGGTACACTTATAAATGTGCAGGCAAAACACACATACAGATAAAATAAGAATAAATAATTTAAACTAAATTCACATTTTTTAAATAGTATTTAATTCTTCGTGTTGAATTTATTTCTAGATACATAGGAGTGTGTGTAAAGGGAGAGCATTACCTGTTCATGTTTAGAAACATGATATTTTGGAGTTCTACTTAGGAAATAATCAAGGAATAAATGATTCTTTACCCTGCCTGGAGCATGACGTAGGATATGAAGCTGATCTAAACATTTTATCAGTGTAGCCCTGTTGAATCCCCCCGTCACCCAGAACCTAAGGCTAGTGAAGACAGGTCAGCTGCTGGATATGACAAGTGCTGGAGAGACCTCTTCTTGCACTGGCCTGCTGACCATTTGAACCAGCCACCATTGGTTTCAAAGACTTAAGTTTTAGAATTTAAAGGTAAAAACACCCTTACTAAAAACAAGGCATACAGTTCCCAGGTGTATAATTTGCGTTTGGGACTGGCCGTGTGCTTTGTGGGAATCAATTTGAAATGAGAATACAGGGCAGCCCTGGAACCTTAAGCCAGTGCGGACCTGTCAGGTTTTCAGCCAGCGTCACCTCACCGCCACCTCACACACCTGTGAAGCCGGGTATGCTGCAAAGTAAGGAGAGCTCAATTTGCTGCAGGTCGCCTCTCCCTGTTCCTTACTCTTCTCCATCAGACTGTCTCACAGCACAAAGCTGCGTCTGTTTCTGTTGGATATCCATTCAGAGACCTTTTACCTGGCCTCTGTTTGTGTGGCTTCATATCTTTATGACACGGAATGGACAGCGTGGCGCCACGTTGCTGTTATCCATTAACCATTCCTGTTTTCCTAATCATCTCTGACTCCATCTTTCTTTGTCCTATCTGTTATTGTCTTGTGAAAAGAGATGTGAGGTTTTCTTAGCCTGTTCTGGTTTACATGACATGATTTGTGAATCTGCCTAGGAGAGTTTCTCAAGTGAACCCTGTGTATTATCTTCCCCAACCCTTCCTCCTCAAAAGAGAGAAGAAAAAGGTCATACATCTGTGAAATGACAGCACTTATGAAAAATGAGAGTTTGGCCCACATGGCTCTCATCAGACACAGGCTCATCTCCTGTGCCACAGACACCACATTTCCTCAGCATCAGACTGCAGTTAAAAACAGGAAACACCCAATAAATTGCCTGCTCTCTCAAATTAACAAAGCATAAAGAACTTTCTGGGTAATCAATGAGTATTGCTTACTCTAAAAAATCCAAGTGTCAAACACCAGGAACTTCAAAATGTGATCATACTTCTCGCTATAAAACCACTTTAACATGTCAGCCTGGCCTGAATTTAGAAATTTAAAAAAAAAAAAAAGCCAACTCAGAGAATGAGCAGAAAGTGGACTTTCTTCCTAATTTTCTGTTATGGGTAGACTTCAAGAATGTCAAAAGCAAGATGAAATTTTATCATGCAATATCACTACAGTGGTGATTTGAAACACACATGTTTTCAAAAAGCAAAATAAACAATATGTAACCATTATATAGGTGTGGGAATTTCCAAAATGTCTTTGTGAGAAATAAGTTAGTCTCATTTTCAAATGAAGGTAAAAATCTGAGTCTGGGGAAAAGATTTAATCATAGAAACACCTAATTGCCAAGAGCAGCTTGCTTTCAAGGACTTTTGCCCAGAATGAAATCAGTACAAAACCAGGAAGCAAGAGGATACTTTCTCGAGCTGAATTTTGGATTAGAAAAACAAACCAAATTTAAGTGTAGGGAAAAATAGCCCTGAGCAACTGTCAGCTTTCCCAGCCTTGTTCAAAAAGAGAAAGAAAAAGTCCTTTCACCATGAAAAAAGAAAAATCAGCACAGACTTCTTTCTGCCTTATTTCCTTGAGATTCTTTGAAAGCTTAACTTCCCTAATTTGCGTATTTTCTAAGTTTTGTTCTGGTCCTTAAAACCAGCTTCAAGTGAAATGAGGGAAATAAAATGTATATAGACATGACAAAAATAATAACCCTTAAGTTTCTAAGTCTGAAGACGTTCAATAGGAAAATCACCTCTATTTCAGGACAGAATTAGATTATTCTGCCCCTCAGCAGTTACACAAACTGTTTCTGTACACCCACGTTTCCTTGTTCAAGTCTATGGCTCCAAGAAGGCTCCGTGTCTTGTGTGTGAGTGACCCCTTCAGGTGCTGTTTTGAAAAGACCATGTACCAAGAAGAAAGTTCTCTTTGACACAACGTATGAATGATAAGAATTTGGGGTGGGGGGGTCAACAAAAGGTTTTAATTCATTCAAAAATTCCACGAGAATAATTATAATTTCTCACAATAAAACATTTAAACCAATGCATTCTGCAATCTATTTATACAGTAACCAAAAACTTCTTGAATATTATATGCAAGAAGCAAATAACATATTCACAAATAAGATATTCAAATAAGATATTCATAAGACTTAGAATGCAATGGCAAGTTCTATTTCAAAGAATCTATACGCCGAGCCCATACGTATAGTAGAATTTACCAAATCGTCTATCTGGGTCATTTCCAGAAAATATTCATTCTGTAATAATGAGAGACATAATTTAAAAGTACTATTTTTGAAGTGTACTGAATTACAAACTGCACAATTAATAAGCTACACTTTTCAAGAAAATATTATAATTTCATAACCTTCAGAGTCTCAGATAAAATATTTGAAGCCATCGGAACTTTGAAGCTGACAGGGGAAAACAAGTGTTTAGAACTGAAATAATCCTGACGGTAAAGTTGGAGTGTGACTAACAATTATGATTTAAAAGATGCTCAACTTTAAAAAACAATGAAAATTGAAAAAAAGGATCACCAAATTAACAGACTGTGAAACTGTAGTAACTCTGTACAACTGAAGTTTCTCAACAATGGAACCATTCTATAGATGTGGCCTGCTGTTTTGGCCACCAGGCACAGGTGGTAAATAAGCATTTCAAACAAGAGTAGTGAGCTGATAAATTAATTTAAATTTTATCTAAATTTACTCACACATTTGATAGTGTCTGTTTTATAGCACACTGTGGGAAATAACCAGTGTTCTTTAGGGACTGGGGAAATGATGGTATTCACACCCTTGATATCAGTATAAAATGATAGATTTTAAAGAAGTGGAAAATTTTTCTCTAGTATTTCTTAATATTAATATTTGAGTGTTCTCTCTTATCTAGCAATTCCATTGCTCAAATTTTTTTGCTGTGAATTATGTTTACATATAGGCAAAGCATACATACAAGTAGTAACATTACACCATTAAAATACCATATTATCCATCAATAAAGCATTGATTAAATTATTGTGCATTTAGGCAATACAACCATGTAGCTTCAATAGGATGACGCTAATGAACATGGCATGATATTAAAGATGTCTATAATATGTGGTTAAATAAAAATTCAAATTCATCATCAAAATATAGTTTACAATGAAATAATTAAATGACATGATTTAGCATATGCATAATATTCTGTTACATGTTACAAGTAAT
>NW_008339003.1:1711473-1733825 GCF_000622305.1 Nannospalax galili
TAAAAATGTTAGTACCACTTAGGAAGGTTTATTAAAATTTGAACATTGAAACTGTAATACTTTCATCTGTTTCAATTAAAGCTCCATCACAAGTTTCTTCCCACATCAATAATAATATATCAGTTGAAATTGCTTCAGTGTTCCATTATGCTTATTACAGTAATTACTTAACCTTGGACTCATGGAAATAGTCTATTTTCTGTCTTCTCCTATCTGCACACTGAGATTAGTACTTTTCTAGTTCAATCTTTGCAACACGCTATTGATGGTTTCACGATAAATTCTTTGAAGTCAGAAAAGTTTATTAGCTCAATAATAGACTATTCTTAAAGCAAAGCTAACCAAAGAACTGTTATTTGTCATAATTCCTACTAATACACAAAATATGTTACCTACATGAGTAATAACTACTAAAATGTACTAGATATTGCCCAAATAATTCTTCTCCATTCATCTTAAGGAAATATTTGAGACAGCTCATAATGGAAACAATTTACTTTGTGACCATGAATTACCTTTTTTTGTTTCATACTTTTTCAAGAAAAAAAAAAAAAACATGTTCAGTAAAAACCTGACTCACAACATGCAGAGTTGTTGTCAGTGTTATGGATTTTTGGACATAAAGAAATCATTCTTCATGTGGTAAACGTAACAGGTTTTATAGGTACTAAGGGTCGTCAGATCAAGTCTTATGTTCCAGCATTTGAGTGGATCTGGAAACTAATGAGAAGGAAAAAGAAAATCTTTTGGTCACTGGCAGGAGGAGGAACAGAATCCCTTATAGGGTGTGTTAAACTCTATACCTCAATTCAGACCTGTGACACAAGGATAGCACCATCAGCCACGTTTGTCAAAAAGCTCTACACATTTGAAGTGAGACAGGAGCCTCATAATCATCCCAGAGACCCTATGTACTTTGTGGACAATTTGGTCATATTGTGACCGTTAACTGGCAGTGTACATAATTCACTTTGTTCTGTGTATTCAATTACTTTTTAGTCATCCTTTCTATAAACCATAATAAAATTCTGTGTCTAAATATCTCTTCCTAATAAGTACCTAAAAATAAAGATTTGTATTATTATTCAGATTATGACTATGATTTTAAAAACATGCCAACCTTAAAGAACAAAGAAGCATCATCCTTTATAGAATGCCCATTAAGAAAAATGATTTCTGTCAGCATACATCATGTGTTCCATCCTGGACTCTAAACAAGCTTGCTCTGCCCACTAGTCTCTCAGTTCTTGAACTGAAGCAGTTTATAAGGTGACTGTATAATACCAACATCCATTAAATCACTGTGGTTAAATGACTCCAGGTTGCTTTAGGCACATAAATGCAGGCGCAAGGTGAGCAGGACACAGGCAAACACACATGCACATGGTGAATCACACAGAGAACACAGAAATAACAGGACACCTATGTTAATAATTCAGTGCAGCCCATTAAAACTTCTGGACAAAGCAAGCCATATATATATATATATATATATATATACCATGATTGCTGTTTTTCTTGTCTAAACAAGTCTCCTTTGTCATAGAAGTTTAGAGAAATCCAAAGAACTATAGGTTCTATGCTGTCTCTAGGCATAGAATAACAATACTGAACTATGTTCTGGGAGAGATTAACTTTTTAACTTTTATTAGTACCGTGTGTGTGTGTGTGTGTGTGTGTGTGTGTGTGTGTGTGATATGTGAGCACACACATGCCACAGTGTGCATATGGAAGTCAGAGGACAAGCGTCAAAAGTTTTTCTTCAATTGTGGGATCCAAGATAAAACTCAATGCATCAGGTTTGTGCAGCAAGCACCCTTAATCCATTGAGCCATCTCAGTGGCCCTGGTAGAGATTTTTAAGTATCTCACAAGAACAAAGAACTGTGAGTTGCTATGGGCAAGGGTTTCCCTTATGTCGTGATTTTAAATGTGAAACGTCACCCATGGGCTAGTGTTTGGACACCTGATCTTCAGCTGCTAACACTGATTCTGGAATGTTGTGGAACCTTAGGAGGGTAGAGGTTCCCTGGAGGAAGTGGGTTGTGAGGGGGCAGGCCTTGAAATTAGATCCAGCCTTACTTTGTAGTGACTTTCTGCTTTCTCCTCCACTAAAATGTGAGGAATGACTTTCTATACGCACATTTATTTTTAAAAACTTTAAGTGTAGCCGGCCGTGGTGGCGCACACCTTTAATCCCAGTGCTCAGGAGGCAGAGGCAGGCAGATCTCTGTGAGTACAAGGCCAGCCTGGTCTACATAGTGAGTTCCAGGACAGCTGGGGCTACAGGGAGACCCTGTCTCAAAAAGGCCAAAAAAAAAAAATTTATGTGCATGAGTGTATTGATTTCATGCATGTAAGCGTACCCATGTTGTGCAGTGCCCGTGGAGGTCAGAAGAGAGCATCAGATCTCCTGGAACTGGAGTTGTAGACAGTTGTTAGCTGTCATGTGGGTGCTGGGAACCAAACCTGGGTCCTCTGCAAGAGCAGCTAGTGCTCTCTGGCTACCATGGAGCCCCCAGCTGCCTCCCCCTCCCCTCTGGGAGAGACTGTTTCCCCTTAAACTGTAAGCCAAAATACTACTCAAGTTGCTTCAGGTATTTGGCTCCAGCAAGAAGAAAAGTGACTAGTACACTCTGCATGTGCATTACACATCCTCACTTTCTAATAATTGTTCTCCTATTGAACATTAATTTTAAGAAATGATGGGTTTTAGTGTGACAGTTTCATCTTAATTTTTGAAAGCATGACCCTTTAGTAGCAGGTATAACATTATTAAATATCAAGTGTGTGCCACGTATTGTTCAAGTACTGTCTCCATATTTACTTTAAATACAGCGATCTTACACCAGAGATGAAAAACTAACTTGCCCCATGTTGCAGAGATGGTAGGAAGAAAAGCCAGGGTTGGGTCTCAAGTGCCTCTGACCTCAGAGCCCAGGTTCATTCACTGCTGTATTACATTGACTCTTGGGAATGTCACAAATACCACCCATAACATTTTGTATATTTCTCTTTTTTAACAAGCCTTTTGATTTAATGGCTAGATATAAATTTAACTTATGTCTCAATTCAGTTTATCCATAATATCTTTTTAGTTATTTTCATTGTTCAAGGTAGAAAGGGTATTACTAAACTGAGAGTATTCCCAAGCAAATCCCCTGTATATATTTATACTGTCCAAAATCCTTCATGGGGTAAAGGCAGGGTGAAAAATAGCTGAATATGTAGGTGCATAGAAGACCGAGATGAATATTTTTCTCGGCTCAAAATGAAGCACCATAAATGGTTGAAATGAAACTCGGAGTTGCTTTAGAAGACCTCAAGTTTGCAAGTCAACATCATAGAGCTCCTTCACACTGTTGGAGAGCAGGGATTTTTTTCTTTCCTTATTTTTTGGATGATTTCCTCAGTTTATGAAGGTGCTGGAAAGGTCTAGAAGTTCTATATTATGACAATGTTTTGGCAAGATTCTCTGAGCTTTTTTCTGGACTCACTGGTATGTCCTTTGTCTGAGCTCACACCAGCCTCTCTCCGCCTGCTGCACTATGCCTCAGGTTAACATTAGGGAGTCTCAGCTGAAGCTGTAATCTGTCACCCAGGTTTCAGGCATTTTCTCTTAGAGCCTTCTACCTCCCGGTGAGACTGTGCAGCTTTCAATCCCACTCAGCCTCACGGAATGCTCCCAGTCTTGCCTCTGTCTCCTCAAAGTGCTCAAGTTTCTAGAACATGCAGTCACAGATCACAGGTTGTCAGAAATTAATGTTTTAGTTATCTTGTCCACAAAAATTGGCTCATCTCTCTTACTCCACCTTTCATTTATGTTCTCTCTCTCTCTCTCTCTCTCTCTCTCTCTCTCTCTCTCTCTTTCTTCTTTCTAGGACATATATTCCTTACCTTGGTGGTACCTATATTTGGAGTAAAGCATTGCTGTACATTAAACTGGCAGGGAAACATCTTGAACATTTACATAGATTTGTCAGTAAGTTATTTTATCATTTAAGTCTTGTGTGTGTATACACAATACACGTGTGCATTTGTGTATGTGTACGCCTCCTCCCTTGAGACAGGATCTTATTAGTGTTTTTCCACCGCATATGCAGGCTAGCTTGCCTTAGGACTTCTGCAGATCCTCTGGTCTCCACCCCATCTTTCCATAGATGTGCTGCCCTGGTAGGGCTTTTAAGTGGGCTTGGGAGATTTGAACTCAGGCTCACATGCTTGTTCAGTAAGTGCTTTTACCCACTGAGTCTCCTCCCTCAGCCCTTTTACACATCTTAAAGTATGTGTGTGTGTGTGTGTGTGTGTGTGTGTGTGTGAATGCATGTGGCATCATTTTTTTATCATTATTTTTATTGTATGTGTATGAGTGTATTACCTCCATGTATGTGAGTGCATCCGTGTCCGTGCAATGCAGCAGAAGTCAGAAGAGGGCGTCAGATTCCCCTGAAACTGGAGTTAAGGACAGTTTGTAGCTGCCATGTGACTGCTGGGAATCGAACCCAGGTCCTCTGCAAGAGCAGTCAGTGCTCTTAACTGCTAAGCCATCTCTCCAGTAACTCTCTCAATAGTCTTGACGGAATTCGAGTCCAAATCCCTCACCCACAAATAGAGCAAATGTAAAAGTGCATTTATAATTTAAATGATAAAACCATCACCTTAATTTTTGCACATTAGTTCCCTGGCTTTTTCAAACTTTCTTCAGATATGGTTGTTTTAATTTCTCGAGTTTCCAGAGTCCTTCGCTGTCATGTCCCCTGTACTTTAGAGTGCTGCAAAGCGAAGCTGCACTTAGCAGATGTTCCAGGAGTTCCAGAATGCTGTAAATTAATTTGTTCATTTCAGAGTTTGACAAAGCTGCTCTTAGTGTCAGCCCTGGTCTGTGCTAAAGGAAGGGAGGGGGAAAAGCATCAGGTCAGGGACTTGGAGGAGTCTCCTGAGTCTCGGTAAGTGACTCTGTCACGTGAAACTTATGTCAGCCGTTAAGTGGCCAAGCCAGCTGCAGCCCATGTGCCATGCAGGCTGGGCCTCTCATTTCTCCCATCCAGTTATTGTGTCTATAAATCCAGCGGGCCACCTGTGCGACATGCTCATCAGAAGAGCCCCTGAGGAGGCATTAACATAGCAAGGCTCATAAAGCTCAAATCCTTAAATGTAAAATCTGACACTTTCATCCTCTGCAGGCTGCGTCTGTATAGATTTCTTTTAATGAAAAAGAAAAAGCTTTTTTCTTTTTTTGTTTTCAGTAAAATGCCTGTGTACGGGGCAGTTACACAATTAATAATCCTATTTTTAAAATTCTACTGTTGTGAAGTCAGTAATTTTATTCTCCTATGAAACTATCTAATGCTGTTCCATAATTAGAACACTCATCCTTGTCAGTAGCATTTTAGTCAAAGAAATGACCCAGAGCAAGTACTTGGAGAATACTAACTGCAGGGCCAAACTGTAGCAGCAACAGGAGAAGCCTTAGAGGTGCCCATGTCTTCTTTTCCTCTTGGTTATCTCTACAATTGCATTTCCTGAAAGCCTGCCACCTACTGAGAAAATGGAGCGAGAACAGAATGAGCCCTCTACCTTCCTTCACTCTAATAGTGTCAGCCAAACATTTTACTCTTCTTAGCAGTTTTAAAGGTGCTTTTATGAGTATTTCATTTAGCGGGTTGAAACTATTTATATTTCTCTCTCTTATATGGTATCATAAATGTTTAAGAGCAGTTCTCAATGGGAATTGGAGAGGAGTGGAGCGGGTCAGCTGGGGCCCTCTCAGGATGCACAGATTCACTTTCTTTGGCATTTCCTACCCCAGCCAAAAGACCAACAGAACACAGAAAGGTGGAGAACAGATAGATAGGTCAGATGCACTTTGGCCAAGTTCCCCACCATCAGGAGAAAGCTGCACGTGCATTGTGTGCATAATGGGAGCTGGTACATCAAGGGAGATAAGTAAAACTTTAAACAGAAAAGCAAAAATATTCCATTTAAATAGTCAATAATAATAATTCAAGTTTTCTTTAGCCAAACTCATTTAAAGGATTTGAGCATTTCTTTTCCTATCAAGATTACATTTGTATTCCACATTAGGCAGGGAGGGCAGAGAGGATGATGTTTGGATGCACAGACATGGTATCAACGCGCAGCAGCAAAGCTAGCATGACGTAGAAACAAAGAGAAGCTGTGTTGGGCCTCAGGTATGCAGCCTCCATAGCTGGAGATACAGGCAGTTGTGAGCCACTCCGTGTGGGTGCTGAGACTAAACTTAGGTCCTCTTTGAGAGTAGTATGCACTCTTAACTACTGAGCCATTCCCCAGATTTAAACTTTTCAGAGTTTACTTATTGCATATGTGTATACGTATCTGTGACCAGAGCTCCAAGGACTTCTGGGAGGTAGTTCTCACCTTCTACCTTGTAGGTTCTTGGAACTGAACTCAGGTTGTTAGGCTTGTTGGCAAGCGCCTTTACTAGCTGAGCCATCTCACTGGCCAACAGGTACATTTGAGTGTCTTCAAAACTGAACCAGAGCTACCACTCCCTTCCAGCATAGCTTGTCTGACAGAATATCAGAAGTCATCATCAAAACCTAATAACCATCAAAGAAGAGGCAATTAATACAGGCTTTGTGACACCTCTTGGGTGATCAGGACCGAGTGTGTTCCTGACTAGACAATGCGGGAACAATGGAACAGATAGTTAGTTATTATTAAACTAGTTAAATTTCAGAGTATGTAGAAAATAATTAATCTTGCCTCAGTAAATTCTTTGTCCTTGTGCCTGGGAGGTAATCTCTAGAAAGTGTCTTTGTTTACCTAGGGATTTTGGTTCACATCAAACATTCTAACAGTGAGACTTACAATGGCGGCTGTGGGCCCTACCGTATCAGCTCTACCTCCTGAGGACGTGAGACTCAGGAGGACCTGGAGGCTAAAGGTCAGAAACCAGGCAGTCAGCTGGGTGATTAGAGCCAATGAGACATAGCCCACAAGGCTCCACTGAGCTCTTGATGTGTATCATTGCCAGAGCAGCAAGGTGGGCCATGTCTGTGAGGACAAGGTAGTTGGAAGCCATTTGTGTGGAACAGTGCTGATTCGACCTGTGCATGTATTCTGAGGCTTATCTTAATCTGCACCTTTCCACATAATGAATTGTTAATGCAAGTGAAATGATTTTCAGAGATCTGAGCCCTCCTGGTAAAGTTGGAAATTGGAAGTATTCTTGGAAATTCTCAAGCTGTGCCAGTCTTGAGAAACGATCTCAAATTTTGAACAGAGATTCTCTGCCTACACACACGCACACACACACACACACACACACACACACACACACACCTGATAGACCTGTTTCCTGTGGTCCAACAGACAGTAGGATTGAGACTTTACTTTGGGAAGGTGGGTAGAGAAGATCACTGAGGTGCTGATGGGCATGTTTTTGGAGAGCAAAAGGACATTCAAGGAGAGTGATTTCTCCTTTTAATAACATTTAGTGTATTTTTGATGAATTTAGATAAATTTAATTTTCATACTGTTTTGTATGTGTGCTAATTCTTTCATTTCTATTATTGTAATCAAAACATGTAATGATGGCATAAAACACACATGTAGGACAATTGAAAAAAAATAGACTCTAGAAATAAATCTTTGTGCTTTCAGTCAATTTATCCCTGATAAAATTGTCAAGAATGCATAATGGGAAAATAACAATCTCTTGGTAAATGTTGTTGAAGAAACTGGTCAAGGCAAAGCCAGAGGAATAAATTATACTCTTTACAGCATTTATAAAAATCAACAAAATCAACTTGGAATGAATTGAAGATACAGTCCTAACTACCTGAAACTATAAAACAAAACAAAAAATAAAATGGATAAAATGGAGCTTCTTGACACTGGCTCAGATCAGGATTTTTATTTTTTACATGACCTCCCCAAAGCAAAAATAGACAATAAGGATCACATACAGACACACACATACACACACACATACACACATACACACACACATACACACACATACACACATACACACACACACACACACACACACACACTTCTATACAGTGAAGGGAATAATAAGGAAATAATGGAGTGAAGAGACAGCCTATGGGATGGGGAAGCATTTGCAAACCCTGCATCTGATAAACAGTTAATAGGCAAAATACATTTTAAAAAACATATCAGTAACAAAAAGAACACTTAAGAAAGAAGCAGAAGACTCGATCTGCTATTTTCATTGAATCTTTTAAAATTTCATGCAGTACATTTTTATCATATTTAGACCCCTCCCCTAGCTGTAACCCTTTCACAGGTCCCACCAGATTTCGCTTTGTCATATATACTAAGGTTCGTCAAGTCAAGTTTATGTGCCCGAATGTCCTTCATTGTGAGCTTGTTCAATAGCTCCTCAGCTAAGGTCGGGGCCTCTTGTCCACTTCTCCACGTCTGTGCTGGGATTTTGTCTGCTTGAGTTTGCATGGGTCTTGCGCACGCTGTCACCATTGTTGTAAGTTCATATGAATAAATTCAAGCTATCTGGAAATCTCTATTTCCTGTGGTCATCCACCACCTCTGGCTCTTAAATTTTTTTGCCCCCCTTCCACAATGGTCACTGAGCCTTGCGTGGAACAGGTTTAGTATAGGTGTCCTATTCAGGAATTAGCTATCTGCAGGCTCTTATTCTCTACACTTTGGCCAATTGAGATTTTCTGAGTTAATCACAATCTGCTGCATGAGGAAGCTTCAGCGATGAAACTTGGGAGATAGCTCATTGCTGTTCTTTCTTCCCCCTGCTTTGCTATGTCCCCTGAGCCTTCAGGGTAGAGGTTACATTGTGGATGTGTCACTTAGGGCTGGACTGATGAGATATTTTTAAAAGGCTACCCGTGGCTAAGAGCTATATGAAGAACACTCACCATCACCATCCATCAGAGAAATGCAAATCAAAATTATAATATCACCTCATGTCTTTTAAAATGGTTGTTATCAAAAACATAAACTATAACAAGTGCTTCAAGGATGTAGAGAAAAGAGAACCAGTAGTATACTGTTGTTGGGAATGTAAATTGACATGGCCATTTGGGGAAGCACTATGGAGTTCCTAAACAATCTAAAATAGAGCAAAGCAAGCAAAATCAATTTCTCAAACAGGTATTCCAATGTTGAATTTAGTCTTAATCATAGTCAAGATATAGAGATGTTTTAGCATGTTGTTGCAATGGTAGACTACATAAAACCAACTAAAGGGGAGATGTGATTTTGGCTCAGAGCTTCAGAAACTTCAGTCCACAGTCCCTGCCCCCCATTCACTGTGGGCTGGGCTGAGGCAGAAGCAAAACATTATGGGGCTGGAAGCAGGTGGCTTAGGTGAGCTGTTTGCATGGCAGACAGAAGGCACAGACACAGGAAGGGGCCGGGGACAAGGAAGCCCCAAGGACCTGCTTCATCCAGGGTCTAGCTCCTCAAGTTTACAAAACCTCCCAAAAGAGCACCACCAGCTGGGGGCATGGGCAGTGTGGTGGACAGTTCACAAGCAGGTGAAGACAAGAAGTAACTCATGTCTATCAACATGAACAGATAAAAACACTGTGTGTGTGTGTGTGTGTGTGTGTGTGTAATGGAATATTATTCTATCTGTACCATAATATATTATTAATTGGCCTTGAAAAAGAGCAAAACAAAATTTGGGACAAGATAAGTAAAACTAAAGGACACTATACTATGTGAAATAAATGAAGAAATATCAACATTGAATACTTTTATTCAACCCCTGAAGGGGTTGAGCTGATAGATGCAGAAGGGAAATGGTGGCTTCAAGGAATGTAAAGGAAAAATACAGGTAGATTTTGTTTAACGTGTACAAAATTTCAGTTCAGCAGACTACATTCAGGAAATGTATTATACAGTGATAGCTAATAAAGTGTATTATATACTTGAATTTTACTGAAAATAGATCTTAAAAATTCTCCATGTACATACATACACACAGCAACTATGTAAGATATTGCTTTACTGGGACCCTTATTTGACAATATTACATAAATCACAACGCTGTGTAACATGTCATCAATACACATAATTTTTACCTGTCAATTATAATCTGATAACGCTGGAGAAATGAAAAACTAAATTAAATGTTGATTTTGAATAAAAGAAAATAAGTAAATTGAATTTATTGGAAAACAAAAATAACTACACAAAATTATACTATAATTATTAACTTTGAATATTAAATTACAGAAAATAAATTATTCTTCTTTACCATTAGTTTTTCTGAAATTGGACTTGAAATAATAAAATGGTTTGTAGAATAGTACTATTACAAAGCTAAAGCCCATTTTTGAAGTATTTATGGCTCTTTATTTTTAAAATGTTTTTATTGAGTTTTGTGCATTTCATATAATAAACTGTCATCAAATTCAGACCGCCAATCCTTCTGCACTCCCCCATATCCTCCCACCAATGAATTTCATGCATTTTGTCATATATGTTGAGTCCAATCCAGTCAAGCATTTGTACCCAGATATCCCTTGGTGCAAGTTCACCCACTGGAGCCTAGTCAGCCTGTCCAGAGTCACTCCCTGAAAGATCCGCTCTCCCTCACCCCGCAGTGATCGGTTGTCAATAGTTCTTCCACTAGGACTGGGGCCGTCTGCCCATTTTCCTCATTCTAGGCTGGGCTTTTATCTGCTTGAGTTGGTACGGGCTTTGTGCATGCTGTCACCATTGTTGCAAGTTCACAGTAAGCACGTTTCCAGAAGCCTGAAACCTCTATTTCCCTATTTCATGCAACAACCCTGGCTCTTACACTCTATCTTCCCCCTCTTTTGCAATGGTCCCTGAGCCATGGGTAGGTGAGGGTTAACATAGGAGTCCAATCCAGGGACACAAACTCTGCAATTTATTGTTCCCTAAAACTTAGCCAGTTGTGGCTTCTGTGTGCATTGCACTTGTGGCATGAGGAAGCTTCACTGGCGAGAGCTGGGCAGTGTGTTAGTGTACTCTTTACACACTGTTCCTATATTCCATGAGCCTTAGGTGTAGGGGTTCTCCTGTAGATGGGTCTGGGCATATCTCAAAAATGTATAATCTGTGGATGACCAGTTGTGGAACTCTGTAATAGCTTCCATCTGATCCAAAAATAAGCTTCTTTGATGAGTGATGTACAGTATACATGTCTGTAAATATAAGAATCCATATTTAGCATACTGTAAGAAATTTGTTTAGAGATGTGACAGACATATGGTTTTCTTTAGGATCTATGGCCTCTCCATCCACATGTGTTTGGCCATATTTACTGTGCCACCATTGAGTTCTGTCCCACTGAGAGGGTTTTAAGTCCAATTAGATAGCTGTTGATCACCCCCAAGATAAAAGTGCCTACTGCATCAATAAAGATATTTGCTGTGCCAGCCATCGTGGATATTAGGCTTTGGAGTTGGGATAGACCGTTGATGGATTTTCTCCCTTGGCAGCTTGCATAGTGTCCTCTAGAACTATGAGAGCTAGTCTTCAGGAGGAGGCTTCCAGGTCAGTTCCAGCTCCAATGCTCCAATTCTTATGTCAGAAGTATGTTCTGTCTTCAGCAACAGGGTCCTCCTTTCAAGTTCTGTGAGGTAATCAAGGGCAGTGGCAATAGCCTGTGCTACTTTGGGAGTCCCTTGGCCCACCCTGACCAACAACTCGAAGGAGGGTTCTCCTGTCTGCACTGTGTTCCTTGTTATATAGACTTTAGGTTCAGATATTGTATGTGTGCTTTTCAGGGGGTGGGGGTTGAGTTAATACACTTCTCTCTGGCTTTTATACAACCTAAACTTTATTATCTCACCTCTCTCTCTCCCTGTCTAACCTCCGTCTACACTCCCCAGTTTAAGTGCCCCCAGTTTCCTCATTTTTCCCTTGATAATACCTGTCTTTTATTATCCCCCCTCTCTCGAGTTCCTTCTTCCCACATACCCCCATGGCTCCTCCTATGTCTTCCCTCCTCCCTTCTCAGTTGAATGCCCCATTTTCCCCATTTCCCCTTGGTGACATCTGTTTCCTACTGTCTGCCTCTCTTGGACTCTTTCTTCCCTTTACCTCTGTGCTTCCTTTCCATTTCCCTGGTTCCTGCTGTTACATCAGGATATATACTCACATATAAGGGATTCATGCTAAGATCTGCAAATGAGAGAGAACATACATCTCCTGCTTTCCTGAGTCCGTGTTATTTGCTTAGTTACTTCTACTTTCAGCCATTTTTTTCAAATCTCATAATTTCATATTTTCTTACTGCTGAGTAGAACTTCATTATGTAAATGTAACACATTTTCATTATCCAGTTGTCAGCTGGGGGACATTCAGGTTCAGTATTTGGCAAGGAATGATAAAACCAGATCATATGGTAGATTCATTTTTAGTTTTTTAAGAGTTATCCACACTGCTTTCCATTGGGGTTGCATGAGTTTGCAGTCCCGTCAGGAGTGGATGAGTGTTCCCCTTTCCCACATCCTCTCCAACATTTGGTGTCGTTTGTTCTCTTGATCTTGGCCAGTCTGACTGGGGTAAGATGGAGTCTTGAAGTGGTTTTTATCTGCATTTCTCTAATGACTAAAGATGTTGAGCATTTAAAAAAAAATTATTGAGCTTTTGTAATTTCATATAACAGTTCTTAATCAAATTTAGACCCCCTCCCCATCCATGCCCCCAATCCCCCCACCAGACTTCATACATTCTGCCATACATGTTAAGTCCCATCCAGTCAAGCATTTGTACCCAGATGTCCTTCAGTGTAAGTTCCTCCACTGGAGTCTAGTCAGCCAATCTGGAGAATCTCCATCTCCCAGTAGCAATCAGTCTCCAATAGTTCCAGTCTAGGGTCAGCCCTCCACCCATTTCTCTCCTCCCCTCTCAGCCCTTCTTTAATTGAGTTGGCATTGGTCCTGTGCTTGATACCACCATTGCCACAAGTTCACATGTGCAAGCTTCTAGTGAACTGAAAGCCTCTGCTTCCTTGTGTTCGTGAACCAGCCCTGGCTCATATCTTCCACCCCCTCCCACCCCTCCGCCCCCCCTCCCAACCCCCCCCCCATCTTCCACAGTGGCCTTTGAGCTGTGGGTGGGTAAGTTTCAATATAGGAGTCCTATCCAGGGATACACACTCTGCGGTCTTTTATTCTTTTAAACTTGGCCAGTTGTGGCCTTCTATGTGCATTGCACTCTGTTGTATAAGGAAGCTTTACTGGGGAGAGTTAAGGAGTGCATTAGTTTTCTCTCTGCTCTTTGTTCTGCTATGTTTCATGGGCCTTATGTGTAGAAGTTCAACTGTAGATGCCTGTAAATTAAAGGATCCATATTTAGCATACGGTAGGAAATTTCATTTGTCTGGAGATACCACAACGATGTCCCTTTAATCCACTATTCTCAAATCCCAAAGGCATTAGCCATCAGGAAGTTATCAAGAATGGACTTGGAGCCAAAAGACTATGGTTCAAGCCCAAGTTCTGCTTCTCAGACTTGAATGGACTTGAGTACATCAACTGACTTCCCTAGCCCCGGATTCCTGGAAAAGATATATACAGTCCCCACTGCCCACTGCCAGAAGGAAAACAGGTAGAGATCTCTGAGGCTTAGTGATCTAGCAGTTCAGAATCACCTGAAGGTGGTTGTTAGCGCAAGGGACCCACCCTAGTTACTGCTTTATTGCTGGACCAGACTAACCCTCTGAGGACAATTGCTCTAAATTACCATACTAATAGATGTGAATACAGCAGGCATCCAGGTAGCTATTAAACAGTTCACTGGAGAGTCTTCTAAAGTAAAAGCCAGCACGCTGCCTTCAGCCTTCCTGTAGCCTCCTGCAGTGAGTCAGTCACCCCAGCATGCAGAAACCTCTCAGATTTACACCGGATTGCCTCAGGATGCAGGTTGGTTTTCTTATTAATCATCTGGATTACTAAGAAAATTCTGTGGGAGTATTAATGTAGAGTAAATATAGGGCAGATAGCATTTGCTTCTATTTGATGTATTACAGGAAAACTGAGATGCACCGTTAACAAAATGAAGAGCGGTAAATGGACTCAGGAGTCCGTTCTTCTATGAGGTAGGAGGTGGGGCAGCCGGGAATAGCTATGAACCAGGAGAATTCAATCTTCTCTTCAAAAATCCACACACTACTCTCTTCTACATGATAAGATTAAAGAAAGGCCTGAGGTGCCATATAGTTCAATCTAAATTACTGGAAGGGAGCATAGTAAAGATCCAAAATGTAGCGGGCATACATGGCTATAGTAAATATTAATTGTTGGATTGTGTTTTGTTTTTCTTTGTTTTTTGAAAAAGGTTCTCAGCCTGCAGCCCAGGCTGACCTCACACTCCCAGCCCTTCTGTCTCAGCTTCCTGAGTTCTGGAATGACTGAGAAACATTTGAGAAACATTTGTTTTTTTATTGCAAATGCACAACCTTTGATTTTGTTTTTTTTTTTGTTTCTGTGGCCCTAGGGACAAAGCCTAGGGCCTCCTGCTTGCTAGTCAATGCAAATGCGTAAGTAATTTACAATTCCAGAAAAAAAAGGATCTGTTATGATTCCAACTGTATATATTATTAACATTCCATTCAACTTATCATAAACATGGGTAAAATAAACAACCTTTAACTCTGGCAAAGACTCAAATAAACTATTTGATAATGAAAAATGGCCTAATGTGGTATGTTAAAGAAAATATTTCTCAGGAAATACGTACGTTTGCTCAGGACAATGAGGTCAAGCATAAAGGCAACTGGATCATAGACACTGTGGAGTCAAGAATGGAACTCTGTGCCCTCTAAAACTGTGAGGAAGGAAAGCAAGTCATCCTCCTTACTTTCTCCTATTTTCCTCAGATTCTGAAAGACATAATTACAACTTCTTTGTTCTTCTTCAAGAATGGGCACTATAAATAGAAAAATAAATAAATAAATAGAAGAGCTAGAGAGCTGACTCAGCAGTGCAGAGCACTGACTGCTCTGCAGAGGACGTGGGTTTGATTCTTAGCACCCGTATTTGACTGCACACATGTGTTACACATACAGGCGAACCAGCATAAACAAATGCTCATAAAATATTTTTAATTTTAATTAAATCCAAAAAATGGGCACCATGTTGAAGAAAGGTGTGTGCTAGTCAGAACTTGCACAATGTCGTATACACTCTTATCTTGGAGTTTACTTTGCGTGTGTGCAGCAGTAAGGGGCAACTGGTCAGTAAGGGGCAGCTGGTCAGTGATGCCACATATTGTCAGCGCTTGATAAGGAAAGAGTCAGATGGTCCAAACCTTCACACACTAATGTGTATAAACAGCATGAAGTCCCAATGTCCACTCCTGAATAATGAAGTCGTTTTCAATGAGTAATAGTCAGGCTTCTTCATATTTTTTTCAAAGTATGGAAACAAACACAGGTTTACAGATATTCCAGAAGCTATGAGAACAAGTGGGACACGTATCTTTATGCCACATTATTCTGCATCGACCTCACAAACTATTGAAGCTCTTGAAGTTAGTCTTGATTTTCTCTTTATTTACATGTCCCAAAAGTCCTTCTTACCAAAGGATAGTCTACTATACACTAAAGGGAAAAAATGTACTTATATCACATAAAAAACACATGTGTATAAAATTCCATACTCAAAAAATTGTGCACATACAAATGTATTTCCAAAACACAAAATCAGAAGGCTGTTTGCATTTATTAGTCTTACTGCATTAGAAAATAATTATTAATGATGTAATGAGTGTCAGCTCAAAAGACTTGATGAAGATATGAGATGTGTTACCAGTTTGTTTTCCTCACTACTTAGAGAATGAACTCACAAGCGGATAATTACAACTTAGCTGGAAAAGTGCTACATGCAAAGAGTTCACATTTTAACAGACACAAAATAAGAGACATATCGGTGGCACTCCTCTGAGGGCTGCGTGGGTAGGTTTTTCCCTCTGTGTTTGGGAGTTCTTCCTACTAAATCAGCTTCTCCATCCTCATCTACCCTCACAAACAGCACTCAGCATGTTCTACATGTAAGCTGCTTGGGGCTTCCATTCAGTCTGCAGGCTTATTCTTGAGTGAAGTTTGTTCATTATCAGATTTCAAAAGTCTGCCTACCACAGACATATCCACCTATCAGTGGACAGAGCTAGCTCTGCTCCTCTGGGCACGTCAAAGCAAAGAAACATTTTAAGTGGCCACAAACTAAGACAAATATCAGGAGTTCTTGATTGAAAAGCACAAAATCATTGGCAGTTACATCTGAGGAGTTTTTAAACAGTAGTCCCATACACCCTGAGCTCCCGGGTCAGGGTTCAGCCCCACCCTGTGTGCTGCAGAATCAGAAAGGAATGAATTTGGTTGCTGCCAAAGAGAAAGAAGCCATCATTTAGACATCTTGTGTCTGGGGGTCTGGGGCTGGAGAGCTGGCTCAACAGTTGAGAGCACTAACTGCTCTTCCAGTGGACCCAGGATCCATTCTCAGCCCCCAGATACTGGCAAAAACTGTCTGCAGCTCCAGTTCCAGGGGCTCCAATGCCCTCTTCTGACCTCTGTGGGCATTGCGTGACATGGGTGCACATCCATATATGCAGGCAATACACTTATACACATAAAATAAAAATAATAAATAAAATATTTTAAAGGTATCTTGTGTTTGTAACTGGTAGTTACCAGTACACACAATTGCACAATAACATTTTTTAAGACAAGTGTAGTGGCCTGGGCTTGAAGATGGCAGAGATTCCCACTTCCAGGAGTATATGCCCTCTGCAATTTCTCGAGTAATTTATATAAAGTTTTCTCCTTTATTAGCAATTACCAATTTTTAATACCGAAGATCACTAATTAATCAGGTTGATAATGTCTTTTTATTAAATCAATTGTCTTTGGAAAGTGGCAGAATTCAAACAATACTGACTATGTGCTTTCTAGAATTATTTGTGCAGACATCTCCGAGTTGGGGCAATCATGCCAACATTGGTCTCTCCTCAGTCACAGAATTTTTCAATCTAAGAAATCCTGGGACTAGTTTCCAAAATAGTGCTGGATTCACTTGCAATTTCTAGCATGTTATACATCTGTTTCCAACAGGGCTCTGAGAATCCCAGCATAGGTTTTTGGGGTTTTTTTTTTTTAATGCTTTGAAGAATCATTATTTTTTAATCATTATACTTTTTAATTTTTAATAACTACATAATTAGAAGCTTTTCACTACAGCTTTAACATATTCAGTAACACACTCCAGAGCAACAGTACATCTCTTTCACAAGTGGGTGCAAGTTTCTAGGTTCACTGTTGAATTAATATAGTTGTATATTATTGAACTCAGTATAAGCCCTGTAAGACATAAAATTGGATGAGTTTTTAACCTTTAAAAAAGATCTCCATTTCATTTTAGAATATATTGTTTCTTGCAGACATAGTTTTTAAATTCCAGGTTTGATCTTGGTGAACTGGTGAACTTTGTGATCTTGAAGTTCTGAGTATTTTAGCTAGCCATCAGCCATCCTGACATCAAAGGTGCTTACCACTTCTCACCTGGACCACAGGTCTGCCTGAAGTGCTGATGATCTAATGCAGGGGAAAGCAGGGTCATGCACTTTCTTTTTAGTGGATGTTTGTGATTCCTTTTTCATGCTACGGACCTTTTGCAAGCCTAACTGTTGCATGATTCTGTCACCGATGCATGTTTTCCCTGTGGTCCTAGTGTAGTGTCTTTTGTCATGAGAGCCTGACCCTCATACCCTGATAGCTGCATGGCCATGCATGTACACACACACACACACACACACACACACACACACGCACACACACTCATACACACACACATGCATATACACACACGCACACATGCATGCACACACACACACACACACACACACACACACACACACACTCATACACACACACGCACCCAGCATGGGAATCCTCTCTGCCTGGCCTCATCTACTGCTTCCATTATTCCCAGGGCTACAGCTCCCAGCAGGCAGTAAATCTGTCAATGGAACCTAGCACTGAGCTGCACCAGGTTTCTATCTAGCCTTTTAAGGCAACCCTCCTAATTGCTCCTTCCCTACAGATAGACATAAAAAATACACTCAGAGAAAGACTGATACCCAAATCTTTATTTAAATTGCTTTCCCTCTGAAACAATTTTATCAATAGGAACAGATAAGAACAAATTTCAATGACTCATCTAAACCTATCATCCCTGAGAAATCAAGCACACTCATTTTGTTTTGGTTTGCTTGTGCAGAGTGCCTAGTGCCTACAGAAGTGGAGATAAAGTGAGGGCTGGCTGCATGGAGAGAGGGTCACTCTGCACTAGGCCTCAAGTAGGCACTTCCAAAAGCCCATCCACTCCTTCAAGAAAAGCCTGCATTTATCCATCCTCAGTGTGAATGTTGAAGTTTCGGTTTCCCCTTCTCACATTAGTTCCAGCTCAGTGCTTTATAAATGATGTATTGAGACAGAAAGAGGGCCACAGACCAGTGGACAGAGTAGGGAATGAGCAAGCGTTTTTAATAGTACAGTCGTGGGGAAAAAAGGTGAACTGGACTGGAGAGGTGGCTCAGTGGTTAAGAGGACTGACTGCTCTTGCTGAGGACCTGGGTTCAATTCACTGCACCCACATAGTGGCTATGAACTATCCTTAACTCCAGTTACAGGGGAATCCAATGCCCTCTTCTAACCTCTGTGGCATTGCACAACACGGATGTATTTATGTACATGCAGGTAATATACTCATACACATAAAATAAAAATAATAAAAAAGGAAAAAAAAAGTTGAACTGTATCACATAGCACTAGGTTGTTTTTTAAGAAAATAAAAAACACAAGGACCCATGGAATAGAAGAAAGGGTTCAAAAGTAAACCAACTCAGCTATAGCCACCCAATTTTTGACAAAAGTGTCAAAAACACATCAGAGAAAAGACAGCCTCTTTAACAAATGTTGCTAGCCAAACTGGATTTCCACCATAAAAGGATGAAAATAACCCGTATCTCACACACCGTACAAAAAATCAATTCAGAAATGGATTAAAGATTTTTATGAAAGACCTGAAACTCTGAACGTGCCCCAAGGAAGCATGGGTAAAGTACTTTATCAACCATGTGGAAATTCATTCCTGTGTAGCAAGACAAAGGGAATTTGTCAATAGATTTCACGCATATAAATAACAGAGGAGATAGTGGGGAAACAGATCATTTGTAACACAGGGAACTTAGCTAAGGAATGCTTAGCATTAAATTAACACTGAATCTAGATACATGCAACAGGAAAACCAATTAAACAGTGCTTTAAACGGAAAGTCACTATTATTTCATGAAGTCCCGCATCAAGGAGTCCAGCCTGGAGCAGCAGTGCCCGGAGCCCCTAAAGAGCTTCATGACTTCTCTGGAAACTCCTCCATCTCACCGCAAGAAAGGAAATGGAGAATAACATTCCTGAAACTCATCCATACTACTACAACTCATATCCCTTTGTTCAAAACTTTGCCGTATGACAAGGCTTCACTGCCAGATAAGCTGTGAAATGTAGCCACTTACCTTGAGTGGCCACGGGCCAGCTACAATTCAGGGTTTGCACTACAGGGAAGGAATAAAAATTATGTAAAGAGATACATTAACCAGTTTTCACATCACTGCAGCAAATAACCTGACAGAAACAACCTAAGAGAGGAAGGATTTGTTTTGACACTGCTCATGGAATACAATCCATCGTGACAGGGAATGCATGACCGAGCCTGGAGCAGCTAGAGGGTGGGAGCTCCATGTGGGTGCTGGTCCTCTACAAGAGCAGTCAGAGCTCTTAACCTCTGAGCCATCTCTCCAGCCCCATCATAATGATTTTTAACAACAGAATAAATAACATTCAGGTAGCAGCTAAGGTCATGTTTTTATCAAAAATAAAGTTTGCCAAATGCCCCTCTCCTAGTTTCATTCCTGTTCCTGTGAAAACATACCCTAACAAAAGCAGCTTGGCAGAGAAAGACTTCATTTTAGCTCACAGCTCTAGGTTACAGTCCATCATAGTGCGGAAGTCAAGGCAGAAAAACATCAAAGAGCTGGTCACATCCACAGCAGTCAGGAGTGGAAAGAAATGAATGTGTGCGTGCTCTCTGGATTGCCTGTGCTAAGCTCAGCATCTCTACTCATGTAGTTGAGGACTCCGTACCTGGGGAATACTGCCACCCATAGTGGGCTGGGCATTTCTGCATCAATTAACGTAATTAAAACTATCCCCCACGGACATGCCCACAAGCCAACCCTCAGTGTAGGCAATCCCTCAGTGCGGCTCTTTTCCCAAGTGATTCTCTGCAGTATCAAGTTGACAGTTAAGACTATCAAAGCTTCCATTTCATGTTTGTGAAAGGTGCAGTGGCTTCCCCAAGCCCACTGGGGTCTCCAGGGGTGTTTCATTCTCTAGATTCCCTCTGGCCCTGGCCCTGCCCTCCAAGACTCTTTAGCTTCTTGTTGCCTGTCTCATCCTTTTTAACCCTTTACATGGACCCAGACACAGGGTATAGACCCTTGTCTTCATTTTTCTAATAGTAGATCACCAGGGCCTCTTTTGTTTATAGTCAAATCAACTGAAAAGTTTGGTTATAGATTAGGGCTGTAGCCCTGACAAGAAAACTACCTACACTCACACTAGCAGATTGTTCTTAAAAGCTGTCAGTCTGGCTATCTCAGCTCTATAAATCTCTCATTTTTTCTCCCATAAATCTAGATTCCTACCTTATCTGGTTCTGGTTATTCTTAAGATAAGCAGGAGCTTGGCAGATGTCTCAGGCATTAAAGCACTTGATGCACAAGCAGCAAGCATGAGGACTGAGGTTCAGGTTCCCAGAACCCACACAAATGCCAGGTAGGCATTGTGGCCAGCCTGAAATGCTGGCAGTCAGAATGCAAACATAGGGGATCCCCTGTGCAAGCAGGTTAGATAGGCTAGCTCTATCTGTAAGATCTGGTTTTGACTGAAAGATCCTGCCTCAATGAAAGTAGAAAGTGATGAAGAAAGGCTCCCAATGTTAAACTAAGACCTAAATACACACACACCCACACCCACACACACACACACACACACACACACACACACCTGCACACATATATACACATGGAAAAAGAAAAAGAAAAAAAAAGAATATTGCCACACATGACCCTAATATTTTGTGTTCACTATGCCTTTCTGCCTCATCAAAAAAAAAAAAAAAAAAAAAAAATAGATTTACATGCGAATGTGACAGTATATTATTTGCAAATAAAAGTAGTTTGGGGTAGCTCTGAGTTCAAGGCCAGTCTGGTCTACATAGAGAGCTCCAGGTCAGCTGGGACTACAGGAAGACCTTGTCTCAAAAAGAATAAAATAAATGAATAAATAAATAAATAATAATCAACTTCCTTTTTAAAAAGTAGAGACAACATCACAGAGTGAGTTGAACATATTGGGTGCATTATGATTCCACCATAATTTTCATCAGGATCCACAGAATTCTGACAAGAAACATTAATTAATAGTAGGCTCTAGCCAGCTTATAACAGCTTTCAAAAGTGGATTATGTGACTCTCTCCCCCATCCCCCATTCAATAGTTTTGTATTGATAGGGTGAAAAACACATAGTCAAAGTAGTTCTATCACAGAAGTTGACAGACAGTATGAATGAATACCAACAATGTTTTGATTTTAGAGTGGTTTGGTCTTGGGTTAAGGATTTTTGTAGGTTATTTGTTGTTAAGCCTGTTTACCAACATAATGCTGCTTACACTCTATGCAAACCTTGTGCTTAAAGTACAAGTGAACCCCCAAGTCTGTTTAGAGATTCCTTTCCTGGAGCCAGCAAAACTCTTTAAGGCAGTGATAAAGAGAGAGGAACAATTCTACTGCTTGAATTCCACCTGGGCCTCAGGATGGCACTGATGTGAGCCCATAGTTTTCTCCATATTGGCACTGATGTGATCCCATGGTTTTCTCCATAATGGCACTGATGTGATCCCATATTTTTCTCCATATTGGCACTGATGTGATCCCATATTTTTCTCCATAATGGCACTGATGTGATCCTATAGTTTTCTCCATATTGGCACTGATGTGATCCCATGGCTTTCTCCATAATGGCACTGATGTGAGCCCATGGTTTTCTCCATATTGGCACTGATATGAGCCCATGGTTTTCTCCATATTGACACTGATGTGATCCCATGGTTTTCTCCATAATGGCACTGATGTGAGCCCATAGTTTTCTCCATAATGGCACTGATGTGATCCCATGGTTTTCTCCATATTGGCACTGATGTGATCTCATGGTTTTCTTCATAATGCAATCTTTTTTTCTAATTTGTTGATTGTATAATGGCACTGTG
>NW_008339003.1:1734011-1758191 GCF_000622305.1 Nannospalax galili
TTTAGAGTGGTTTGGTCTTGGGTTAAGGATTTTTGTAGGTTATTTGTTGTTAAGCCTGTTTACCAACATAATGCTGCTTACACTCTATGCAAACCTTGTGCTTAAAGTACAAGTGAACCCCCAAGTCTGTTTAGAGATTCCTTTCCTGGAGCCAGCAAAACTCTTTAAGGCAGTGATAAAGAGAGAGGAACAATTCTACTGCTTGAATTCCACCTGGGCCTCAGGATGGCACTGATGTGAGCCCATAGTTTTCTCCATATTGGCACTGATGTGATCCCATGGTTTTCTTCATAATGGCACTGATGTGATCCCATATTTTTCTCCATATTGGCACTGATGTGATCCCATATTTTTCTCCATAATGGCACTGATGTGAGCCCATAGTTTTCTCCATAATGGCACTGATGTGATCCCATGGTTTTCTCCATAATGGCACTGATGTGAGCCCATGGTTTTCTCCATAATGGCAGTGATGTGAGCCCATGGTTTTCTCCATGCAGTCACATTGGGTGGCATATCGAGGCAGCAGCTCTTCAATCTTTTCTTCTAATTTGTTGATTGTACCAACCTAGACAGAGTTCAAACCTGTGGATGAACAGTATTCTTAAGAATAGCATTCCAAAGAGAGACAGTGGAGATTGATTTCCCTCACAAGATGTAGTGAAAAACAGAAGATCAGGTCTGTCCCCAGAGCCTTTACCCACCCTAACCACCTCTATAAGAAGATGGTGAGGAGAAAAGAGAGTGGAGAAGTTACTGGCTGGTATGAAGAGGGTTGTAAAAAGAGCACTTCCCCACCCCTCAAACCATGACTGCAGGAAGAAATTCAGAGATGTAATAAAGGTTCTAAGTGCCTGGAAAAGGCCTTGTATTTGGAGAGTGACTGCTAAGAAGTTCTGAGTCCCTGTGAATTAGAGAGATCATACAGACTAGAAAAGAGAGGCAGTGGAAAAGTCAAGACTCTTCCTGTGGTGAAGATGTGTGAATCTCTCACGGGGGTATCAGAAAAGGAGCTAGCCTTGAGTCCTTGGTACTAGTGCCTCATGCTCCTCTAGGCAAAGGAATGCTAGCCAGCTTGGAGAGGACGTGACTGTACCACCAGGGGTGTGCTCTAAGTTGGAGGAATCAGAAGTGTTTGTGCTAGACAAGATGTCAGAGAGCTGAGCCCCAAAGAATCATCGTAGGACCAGGCAAAGAATTTGTACATGATCCCAATGAAAGATCGACACTCAGTCCTGTTCACAGTGAGAAACCTCATCAGCTCCTTGTCAGGATTAGCAAAGAAGGAGCATAAATCAACACAAACAGCAGAGGTAGAAACACAATCACAACCCACTAAAATGAAGTGGATTTTTGGACCTTTCTTTTTCTTATTCCCAAGGACTGAGAAAAATTAGAGTCTGGTTGCAGGGAGTGAGTGAAGGTATGAAGCCACCTCCCTAGCCCTGTTCTCCATTTTTTTTTGAAACAAGGTCATCCACTGGCCTGGATTTTGATAACTAGATTAGCCTGGCAAGCTAGAGAGCCCCCAAGCATCTACCTATCTGCATCTCCTTACCACTGAGATTACAACCAGTTCTGGCTTTTGAATACGTGACTTTAGGTCAAGTAAGTGCTTTGCCAACTCGCTTATGGGATGCTCTACCTGTTGACTCACATCTAGTTGTTATCATGTTCACATCAATTGCCTGACCTCTGAAGGTGTTTGGATAGACCTGAAAAGAAAAGTTGACTGTTTGGATGCAAATGTTCCAGGGAATATAACGTCTCTTTCCTCTTCTTCCTCCTCTCTTCATTTTCTTTCTATTATTTTAGAGGTTTATTGAGACAGGGTCTCATGATGTAGACCAGACTAGAGTGACTATCACTATCAACCCCAGATTGGCACTGACCTCAATCCTCCTGACTTCATCACCTGAATGCTGCTGTAACCATTGTTTTATGAATGGATAAACTGGTTAACAGAACATTAAAACCATCCTAAATTCAGGAAAATAAATGAAAAGCATAATAGATTTTTAAAAAAGCATTATAAACTAGGGAACATGGATGATTTATCTAAAGGCTTTAAGGAAATTATAGTTTTTATTAAAAATTGAGAAATTCATGCATGCATATAGTGTGATCAAATCTACCTCCTTTTACTCACCTCCAATTCCCCTATCCACATACCACCATATTTCCCTCCCACCTTCATGTGCTCATCTTTTTTTTTTTTAACTCAGCAAGTCTATTTAGTGATGCCTGCATGCATACATCAGTAGATGTATGGTCATCCACTGAAATTTTGGTAGCCTCTCAGGGACTGCATTCCTAAAGAATACTTTCTCTCTCTCCCCCAGCAATCATCAGTTGCCAATAGATTCTCAGACAGGGATGTAACTTCATGAGCCCTTCCCCGACCCATGCTAGAATTTTGGCTGGCTTGATCTTGTGCAGGTCTCATGAATGCTGTGACAGCCACTATGAATTCATATGTGCAAATACTGTTTCACTGTACACATGTATTCTCTCTTGACTCTTAAAAATCTTTCTGCCTCTTCTTCTTTGGTGATCCCAGAGTCTTGGAGGAAAGTGATGTGAGATACATGTCTCATTTAGAGCTGAGCACTCCAGAGTCTCCTATTTTCTGCATGTTTACCATTGTGGAACTCTATATTAATTACCATCTACTGCATAAAGAGGCATCTCTAATAATGAGAGAGAAATTAGTCAATGTGAATAAAGAAAATAAATTAGGGAGGAGGTTAATACTATGTCTCTTTCAAAGAATAATAGTAGTAGGTTATCACATAGGGCCTATGACATAGTGTGTTGCCAGGTTTTGATCCAGATAAGAATACCAGGCATGAGTTCCATCCTGTGGAACAAGCTTTAAATCCAAGCAGAAAGTGGTTGGTTACTCCCATAACAGTTATACCACTATTGTAGCCATAGATAATATCTTGCAAAGCCAGTAGTTAGAGATCACAGGGTCCCCTGCTGGGTAAGACTGTGATGATGTTCCTTCTCCAGTAGTGAAAATAGAGGATTCCAGCACTAGTAAAACTAGCCAGTACCAGTAGGGATGAAACTCCAAGGTTGTATCAGATTGATTTTTCCATGTCCTGTGACTCAGGTACTTTGGGTCTTCAGCAACAGAGTCTTTCCATCAAATTCTAGGTGATAACCAATAATAATGACAATATAGCCTATAATGCTTGGGGAGAACTATGGGACCCCACTAACCAACAACTCAAAAAGAGTTAACCTATTCTTTTTCATTTTGGCGTTGTGTAGTGTCTGGGAAAGTCATTGCCTTTTCCTGATACAGGGTACTCCATTTCAAATCACTTTAAGCTTCTACAGTGTGAGCTTTGCATGTGTCATTTTCAAAGACCTTTAGTGCTAGTTACCCATTTATATCCTCCATCCTCAATCCTGCCCTCACATTCCTCCACCATTTCAGCCTTCCTGTTCCATCATTTCATTTTCTCACTTATACCACTTTATTCTCTCCCCATTCCCTTGAAATGCCCTCGCATGACTTCGCACTAGCTTCCAGACTATAAAGGTACTCTTATTTAAATACACATATCTAAAGATTCTAATCTAGCAGTCACATATTAGACAGAATATGCAACATTTGTCTTTACAGGGCTAGGTTACCTCCTCAGAATGATTAGTTTCAGCCCCTTTATTACTTGTAAATTTCATAATTTTTCTTTACAACTGTATAATATTCCATTGTGTATATGAACCACATTTTCATTATTCATTCATCAGTTAATAGAAAATCTAGGATATTTTCATTTCCTGGCTATTGTGAATAGAGCAGAAGCAAACATGGATGAGCATGTATCTCTGTAGTAGGGTACAGAGTCCTTTGGGTACATGCCCAAGTGTGGTACGGCTGGATCATATGGTAAATCTATTGCTAGCATTTTGAGGGAACTATGCATTGATTTCCATAGCAGCTGCACCAGTTTGCACTCCCACCAACAGTGAGTAAGTGTTCTCATTTCCCTACATATAAACTAGCATTTGTTGCGCCCCTTTTTAATCTTAGCCATTCTGATTGGGATAACATAAACTCTCAAAGTAGTTTTAATTTATACTTTACTGGTAGCTAAAGGTATTGACCATTTTAAAAATATTTCTCAACTGTTTGTATTTCTTCTTTGAGAATTCAATATTTAGCTCCATGCCCCAAATTTTCATTGTTTTCATGGTGTTTAGTTTTTTTTAGAGTTTTTTTTTTCTTTTTTTTTTACATTCTAGATACCGCTTGTTGGCTATAACAACTGATGAAAATTTTCCCATTATGTGGGCTACCTCTTTGCTAAGATGACGGTGTCCTTCACAGTACAGAAGCTTTTGAGTTTCATGATGTCCCATTTGTCAGTTGTTATTCTTAATGTTTGTACTATAAGGATTGTATTGAAAAAGTCTTTTCCCTGCATATAAGAAAAAGTATATTCTTTACTTTCTATTACATCAGATTCAGGGTATCAGTTCTTATGCTGAGGTCCTTGATCCATTGGAGTGGAAGTTTGTGCATGTGAGAGATAAAGATCTAGCTGCATTCTTCTACATGTAGCTTTATAATTTGACAAGTACCATTGAAGATGCTGCTTTATCTCCAACATGCATTTTTTGCATGTTTATCTAAAATTAGGTGGTAGTAAGAATGCAGATTTATATTTGGGTCTTCAATTCTGTCCTACTGATCAGTGTGTCTGTTTTTATGCCAGTGCCATGTTATTTTTATCACTGTGGTTCTGCAGTATAATTTGAAACCAGGGATAACATAATGCTAGAAGTGTTTTTATTCTTCATAGTTGTTTTGACTATCCTGGTCCTTCTATGTTTCCAGATGAAATTCGAGATTGTTTTTTAACTTTATGATAAGAATTATATTGGAATTTGAATGTGGATTGCATTAAACATATAGATTGCTTTCAGTAGGATGCCTATTTTCAAAATATTAATCCTCCAATCCATGTGTCTGGGGATCTACTTTTTGGTATCTTCAATTTCTCTCCTCCAGGTCTTAAAGTTCACATTGCACAAGACTTTCTCATCCTTGGAATGATGCATTACAAGATTGATTTTTTGAGGCTATTGTGAATGAGATTGTTTCCCTAATTTCTTTCTCAGTATGTTCATTATTCATGTTTGGGAAGGACACTGGGTTTTTTTCTTTTAATTTTGTGTCATACTACTTGAAGAAAGTGTTTATCAGCTCTCAGAGTTTTCTGGTGGAGTCCCTAGGGTCTTTCATGTATACAATCATATCATCTACATGTAAATATGCTTTGGATTCTTTCCTTTTTGTATTCCCTTTATTTCCTTCCCTTGTCTCATTGCTCTAGCTAAGTCTCTTAGCACGACGTTTAGAGAGTAGAGATTCTTGCATTAGTCCTGATTTTGACAGGAATGCTTCTAATTTTTCTCCCTTTAGCATGATATTGGCTGTGGGCTTCTTGTATATTGCCTTTATTATGTTGAGGTATGTTCCATGTATACCTAAATTCTCTAGGACTTTTGTCATGCAGAGATGTTGGATTTAGTAAACAGCATTTTCTCCATCTAATGAAATAATCATGTGGTTTCTGTCCTTGAGTCAATTTATGTAATTAGTTCTTTGAGACTTTCATGCAAAGTATTTTGACTATATCCCTCTCTACCCAGTCCACCATACCTCATTACCCATCCGCCTTCATGCCTCCAGCTGCCATCAAGTCAAATTCGCATTTCCCAAATAAGATGGAAAACTTCATTGATAAAGGGAATTAAATAGAAACTAGGAAGTCAGGGGTGGAAAACAAGGCAGAGGAATTGGATCACTCAGTGAAGGAAAATGATAAGCTTCAAAAAATGAATAAAATGTGAAAGAGTTCAGGGACATCAAGAAAAGACCTCATCTTCAGATTATGAGCTTACTAGAAGAAAATTTCCCAAATCTAGAGAAAGAAATGCCCATCCAAGTCAAAGAGGCCTATAGCTATAGGACACCAAGTAGCCTCAGAAAACAGACTTTCTATAGGTTATTATAGTTAAAGCATTTGAAGCACAGAATAAAGAATACTGAAAACTGCAGGAGAGAGACATCAACTCACTTGATAGAATTCAACCCATCAGAATAAACCCTGATTACAACAGAAACCATTAAAATCAATAGGACCTGGAAATATATACTCCAAGTTGTAACAGAGTACAGTTGTTAATCCAGATGATTGCAGCCTGCAAAGCTATATATCAAAGTTGAAGGAGAAATTTAAAAATCCACCATTGGGTTTTCTTCTTTGTTGAATTCTATGTTCATATCTTGGATTAGCTTTCCTATTTCATTCATGTCTTTGCTTTGCTTTCTTGGAGTATATCCATGTTTTCTTTGAGTAGCTTGAACATACTTATAATCATTATTTTTTAATTATTTATTTAATAACCACATAATTAGAAGAAGCATTTCATTACAACACCATTGACATATTCAATAACAATTTCGTGAGCCAAGATGCATCTCTTTCAAAATTGGCTATAAATTTTTAGGTTCACAGTTGAATTAATACAGTTATACAATATTGTACTCAATATAAACCCTAAATGTATACACATATATACATATGAAAGCATACAGATATATGCACACATACACATTTACATACACACATGCACACATATGTACACACACACCACATGGGAGTAAACTCACTCTCCATTTTGACAAGTAGAAAGCAAAAATCACAATGGTTGCTATTTAAATATTGTTTTTTTTGTTTTATTATAATTATTTTTAATAACCACATGATTAGAAGAAACATTACATTTCATTACAGACATATTCCATAACAATTTCCAGAGCAAGGATACATCTCTTTCAAAAGTGGCTGTAAATTTTCAGGTTCACTGTTGAGTTAATACAGTTATACAGTATTGAACTCAGTAAAAACACTGTAAGATATAAAACTGAATGAGTATTTACCCTTTAAAGAAGATCTCCATTTCATTTTAAAATATACTGTTTCCTACACTTTTTAAATATTACTTTTTATTTTTTTAGAAGAAGCATATCATTACAGCTTTAATAGGCTCAATAACAGTTTCCAGAGCAAAAATACATCTCTTTCAAAAGTGCCTATAAAATTTTTAGGTTCGCTATTGAATTAATACAGTTACATAATATTGAACTCAGTATAAGCCCTGTAAGACATGAAATTGAATGAGTTTTTAACCTTTAAAACAGATCTCCATTCCATTTTAAAATACACTGTTTCTTACAGAAAAACTCATTGTTTTTGCTGCTAACACTGAGATGTTGGTGCAGGCATCTCTAATCCGTATGTATCTGATTATTATAGCCGTAATTGGTTGCACTCAGATCTTTGGCACCTGTGTATGTCTATAAAGTCATTGGGTAGATTTCAATGGTAATGTCTAGCACCTCTAAAAATTAACATGACATAAATTTTTATGCTTCCTCCTTAAATATAATACTTTTTTAAATTTGTTGCTTTAGTTTTGTATGTGTATCACACAGAACATCAGAAACCATCCTATTCAACTATACACCCACTTCCCAAACGGTATCCTCCCATAGCTTCCCTCCCCTGATTAGAGCCCTTATACTCTGTTATCCCTACTACCATCTGCTGTGTTGTCATCCCCCCCCCACCAGCCGTTCCCCACTACTTGTCCATCTTATTAATCTAATCAGCCTATCTAGAGGTCTTTGTCTTAGGAAGGTCAGCTGTTCATCCCCTAGCAGCAATCAGTTGTCAATATTCCTTTAGATAAGATTGGGGTCTGCTGTTCATTTTCCCAGTTCTATGCTGGGTTACTATCTGGGAGTCCCTTTGGCCAACAACTCAAAAGAAGGTATCTTCTATCTGGCATTCTTACTTGTTATGTAGCCTTTAGCTACACATAGGGACTCTTAAAAAATTATATTGGCCCCTTTAATCTTTGGATATGCTTTCCTTTTGGGTGTTTAAGGCCATACAGTTGGCCCAGATAAACCAATTTATTTTTATTCTAAGGTCATTTGAGGACTGTTCCTCAGGGATCACATGGGCTTGGGTGGAGCCCCTGGCTCCTTTCTTTTACCAGTTCTGCCTATGTGAAGATAAGTCAAAGGTCCTACACAACTATGGCTGGCTTCACTTAGGAGCATGGAGGAAATGACTCCTCTGTGTTGACACTCCCCTTTGTAGACTGGACACTGGTTCAAGTCCATTTCTGGGGTCTCCTTGGCCTCCTTGATCAAGAGGACAAGTGACCCACCACAATTACAGGACATTGTGGGAGATACTTATAATCCCCTGGAACTAGTCAACCTAGGAGGGCAAGGAGCAAAAACTGTCCTTTATGTCCCTCTGTCCAAATTATTATAGGCCTCAAAGCATGTCTGTTAAACATCCATAAAGGTTACTTCCACCAGTCTGGCAAAGACCAATTGTTCTCAGATAAATCATACCTAGACATATATTTCTTGATCTGGTATGTATAATTTTTCAGTAGGTTGTTGGACTAATATGGTTCCCTCTGGTTTTTAAAACTAGCTAGGCATCATTTATCTCTTGAATTGTCTAACCCCTCAATCATGATTTCCCTAATTAAGGTGCCCCCATTTTTCCATTTCTCCCTTAATAATATCCTTCTCCTATGGTCCTACCTTTCTTGAGCTCCTTCTTTCCCTTTATCCCCTAGGTGCCTTGTATACCCTTCCCTCCCCCCTCCCTTAATCTTACCCAATTTTTATCCGTATCTCCTTTATTAAAGCCTGTTTCATACTGTTGTTCTCTTTCAGGTTCTTTCTTTTTCTTTACCTCCCTGGTTACTTTCCATTATCCTGGTTCCTGTAGTTATGTCTGGATACATACTTCCTTATCAGAATTGGGTTCTAGGATCCACATATGAGGGAGAACATACAAGGTGGGTTTTTTGTTGTTGTTTAGTTTTGTTTTTCTGAGTCTGTGTTACTTCATTTAGTATAACAGCTTCGAGTGCCATCCATTTACCTGCAAATTTCATGATTTCATCTTTCTTCACTGCTGAGTAAAACTCCATCGTATAAATGAACCACATTTTCATTATCCACCCATCAATTGAGGGACACTTACGTTGCTTGTGTCTCTTAGCTATTGTGAAAAGAGCAGCAACAAACATGGATGTACAATTGTCTCTGCAATAGGATGAGTTCTTTGGGTATATGCCAAGGAGTGGTATAACTGGGTCAAATGGTAGGTTCATTTGTAGTTTTTTAAGTTCTCCATACTGCTTTCCATAGGGGGTGAACAAGTTTGCAGCCCCACCAGCAGTGGATGAGTGTTCCCCTTTCCCCACATCCTCTCCAACATTTGGTATCATTTGTTCTCTTGATCTTAGCCAGTCTGACTGGGGTAAGATGAAATCTTAAAGTGGTTTTAATGTGCATTTCCCTAATTGTTAGTGATGTTGAACATCATTTAAAATGCTTCTTAGCCATCTTTACTTTTTTGAGAACTCTCTGTTCAGCTCCTTAGTCCATCTTTTAATTGGATTCCTTCTTGTCCTGATTCTCTGTTTTTTGAGTTCATTATATATTCTGGATGTTAAACCTCTGTCAGATGCCTCACTGGTGAAGATTTTCTCCCATTCTGTGGGTTTTCTGTTCACTTCCCTGGTTGCCTGCTTTGATGTACAGAAGCTTTTAGTTTAATGAGGTCCCATTTGTTGATTCTTGACCTTGTTTCCTGAGCAATTGATGACCGGTATAGAAAATTCTTTCCTACACCTATATCTTTTAGGTTTCTGCCGATGTTTTCTTCTAACAGTTTCAGAGTTTCAGGCTTTACATTGAGGCCTTTGATCCTTTTGTAAATGACTTTTGTGCAAGGTGAAAGATAGGGGTTTAATTTCATTCTTCTACAGGTGGAGATCCAGTTTTGCCAGCACCATTTGCGGAACATGGTATCTTTCCTCCGGTGAATATTCTTGGCCCCCGGTCAAATATCAGGTGGCTGAAATTGCATGTACTCATATTTGGGTCTTCAATTTTGTTCCGTTGATCTATGGGTCTATTTTTGTGCCAGTACCATGTTGTTTTTATGACTATAGCTCTGTAATACAGCTTAAAATCTGGTATAGTAATCCCCCTGGCATTGGTCTTGGAGCTCAGGGTTGCTTTGGCTATCTGAGGACTTTTGTGCTTCCATATGAATCTTAGAATGTTTTTTTCCAATTCTGTGAAAAATGTCATGGGGATTTTTATAGGCATTGCATTGAATCTATAAATGACTTTTGGTAGCATGGTCATTTTCACATTATTAATTCTTCTAATCCATGAGCATAAGTCCTTCCACTTTCTGATATTTTCCTCAATCTCTCTCTTTAAAGATTAAAAATTTCATTGTAGATGTCTTTAATGTCTTTGGTCAGGGTTATTCTATTTTTTTTTTTTTGCAGCTATTGTGAAGGGGAGTGTTTCCATGTGCTCTTTCTCTGATTTTTTGTTATTAGTATATAGAAATGCTACAGACTTTTGTGGGTTAATTTTGTAACCTGTCACTTTACTGAATGTGTTAATAATTTCTAGGAGTTTACTAAAAGAATTTTTGGCATCTCTGATATATAATATTATATCATCTACGAAAAGGAATAATTTGATCTCTTCTTTTCCAGTTGTTCCTCCTTTAATTTCCTGCTCTTGTCTTATGGCTCTTACAAGAGTTTCAAGCACTATGTTAAAGAGAAAGGGAGTTAGTGGACAGCCTTGTCTGGGTCCTGATTTCAATAGGAATGCTTCCAGTTTATCTCCATTTAGAATGAAGTTGGCTGTGGGTTTGTTATATATGGCTTTAATTATGTTCAGGTATGTTTCTTCCAGTCCAATTCCCTCTAGGACTTTGAATATAAATTCATGTTGATTTTGTCAAAGGCCTTCTCTGTACCTATTGAAATGACCCTGTGATTCCTGTCTTTGAGCCTATTTATATGATTTATGACATTTATTGACTTACTTATATTAAACCATCCCTGCATATCTGGGATAAGGCTTGATTGTGGTGGATGATTTTTTTGATGTGTGTCTGTATGCGGTTTGCAAGTATCCTGTTGAGAATTTTTGCATCTATGTTCATTAAGGATATGGGTCTATAGTTTTCTTTTTTGGTCGTATCTTTACCTGGCTTTGGTATTAGAGTGATGCTGGCTTCATAGAAGGAATTTGGAAGTTCTCCCTCCATTTCTTTCTTTTTGAATAAATTAAGTAGTATTGGATGCAGATCTGCTTTAAATATCTGATAGAATTCTGCTGTAAACCCATCTGATCCTAGGCATTTTTAGTCAGGAGGTTTTGTATTACTGTTTCAATTTATTTTGTGTTATGGGCCTATTTAAGCTGTTAATCTCTTCTTGGTTTAGTTTTGGTGGTTCCCATGCCTTTCGATAGCTGTCCATTTCTTTTAAATTTCTTTTCAAATTGAGTAGCATATAGGTTTTTAAAGTATTCCCTTATAATGTTCTGTATCTTGTGTCTCTTGTGGTGGTCTGTCAACCTTGTTTATCTTTTCAAAGAGCCAGCTCACTCTTAGATTCATTCTTTGTATTGTTTTCTTTGTTTCAATTTCATTAATTTCTGCCCTGATTTTTGTTATTTCTTCTTGTCTGCTGGGTTTAGTTTCATTTGTTGTTGCTCTTTAAGTGTCTTGAGTTGCAATGTTATTTGTGTTCTTTCCAATTTTTTGATTAGGAACTTAGAGCTATAAACTTCCCTATAAGGACCACTATCAGCATGTCCCAGAGGTCTTGATGTGTTGTATTTTCCTTTTCATTTAGTTCCAGGAATACTTTTATTTCTTTCTTAATTGACCCATTCATCATTCAGGAGTGTGTTGTTTAACCTCCATGTGTTCATATAGTTACTAGGATCTCTTTTGGTGTTGATTGTAAACTTTATTCATGACCTATCTAATGGAGACAGTGGGGTATTGAAGTCCCCTACTATTAATGATTTGGGATTAATCTGGGTCTTAAAGTCTTGTTTTTTTGTTTTTATGAAGTTGGGTGCACCAGAGTTTGGTGAATATATGTTCGTGATTGTAATACCTCTTGGTCTATTGTTCCTCTGACAAGAATGAACTAGCCCTCTTCAATTCTTCTGATTAGTTTTAGTTAAAGTCTATTTTGTCAGATATTAGAATTGCAATGCCTACTTTTCTCTTAGTACCATTTGCTTGGCATATTTTTTCCCATCCTTTCACCTTAAGATAGTGCCTGTCTTTGAAAGAGAGATGAGTTTCTTGCAGACAACAAAACATGGGTTTTGTTTCTTAATCCATTCACCTAGTCTGTGTCTTTTGACTGTGGAGTTTAGTCCATTAATATTTAAAGGTTTTAATGAAAGATATGTATTGAACCCTGTCATTTTTATTTCTGTTTACATTCTTGATCTAGCTGTACTTTTCCACCATTACACCTTCATTGAATTTCTTTGTGCAACCCCTTGGGTATAGTCATTCCTTTCTTCTGCTCTTTGCAGTGCCTCCAGAACTCTCTGAAGAGCTGGTTTTGTGGGCATGAATTCCTTCAGCCTATATGTCATGGAAGATTTTTCTTTCCAATAGACATTTTGGCTTGGTATAGTAATCAGGGTTGGCATCTGTGGTCATTTAAAACTGGGAATACTTTGGTCCAGTCTCTTCTGGCTTTCATAGTTTGCACTGAAAAGTCAGCTGTGATTCTAATGGGTTTTCCTTTGTATGTGACTTGTTGTTTCTCTTTTGCAGCTTTCAGTACAGTCTCTTTGTTCTGTATCTTTAGTGTTTTTACTATGATGTGCTGTGGAGAATTTCTTTTCTGTTCCTGTCTGTTCGGTGTTTTACATTCTTCTTGGATTTGTATGAGCATGTCTTTCTTTAATTTTGGGAAATTTTCTTCTATGATTCTGTTGAAGATCTGGTCCATGCCATGATCTCAGGATTCTTCTCCTTCCTGTATGCCTATGATTCGTAATTTTGGTCTTTTTATGCTTGGCCATGTTTACAATACCAGGCATGTATTTTTTCTCCTGTATGACTTAAATCCAATCAAAAATTGTTGCTTACTATCATACTATTCATGCCACTATTTCACTAATGGGCACATCTCACCATTCCTGGCATTAATGCAGTTCACATGGCTTATAGATGGATAAGACTAGTGATGACATTTTTACTCAAGTAACCTGTGTAGAACCTTCCGATACAATGAAAGGTAGGTGGCATGAAGGAAGCATCTTTCTCACTACCAACTTGTCTTCTCCATGTCATGTGAACAAAGTGTGTGCTGCCTTCAGCAACAGAGTCTCACTTTCAAGTTCTTGTGGGCATGCATTAGTAATGCTAATAGCTTACACTGTTTTGGAGGTATCCAGGACACCTCTGACCAAGAACTCTGGAGGAGGCATCCTGTATTTTGGTTTTTCATGTTATTATATTTTTGTCCATGATTTTGAAATGTTAATTTCTTTTGTAGTTTCTGATTCTTGTGTGAGACTCAAGCCTTCAAGTTTAGGTCTGCTTCTTTTTGTAAAGTTTATATGCCTTTGTGGTTTACTTTTTGGGAAAGAAAACCTGGCTTATCTTAGCTTCTGGTTCTCTCTTTTGGTTTTATATTGGAGTGGCCAGGTTGCTTTTGTCTTCAGGAGTTCCACAGAGGCCCAAGTCAGGTGAGGATCAGATGCTCTCAGGCTTTCTTCTAAGGTCTGGGTCCCTCCAGGAAAGATTTGGCCTCAGGAATTTGGGGGTTGGACTGGCCTGGGAGCAGGTCCCAGGAAAGATGCTGGTCTAGGGCAGCTGGTGACCATCACACTGAGAGGTGCAAAGGGAGATGGGTGTGGGAAGAGGCCCCAAGGGCTCCCGGGTATTGCACTGAGTATCTGGGTTGGTCTGGATACAAAGAATCAGGAAGCAGTGGTGGTTCCCCCAGTGTCTGGGGCACCAAGCACCCAGGCTAGGAGGAGAGATGGCTGGGGAAGATGGGAGGGTGAATGAGGCTGCAGGAATCAAGGCACAGAGGGTGTGATTGACTTACCCAGGAGAGAGGCCGGCGGGGCGTGCATGCTCATGGGCCAGCTATAATCATTCTTTTGAAATCTTTGTCTTGAAGTTCTTCCAGGTCATTTTCATTGGGTCCCATTTATTTTTCATTTTGTTTTATTGAATTTTTTTGTGTTTCCGACAGAACATCTCAATCAATCTTAATCATTTTTGTACCCCCTTCTCCACTGGCTCCCTCCCATAGCACCCTCAGCTGCAATTCATACATTCTGTCATTTGTGTTAAGGCCTATTGTGTCAAGTTAGTGTCTCCAGACAGTCCTTAGTGCAAGTTCATCTAGTGAAGTCTAGTCAGCCTATCTAGAGACCCTCTCTTTAGGAAGATCAGGTCTTCCTCACCAAGCAGTAATGAGTTGCCAATATTTCTTCAGCTATAATTTGGGTCTGCTGTCTATTTCCCCAGTTCTATGCTGAATTTTTGTCTGCTTGAGTTTATATGGGACTTATGCATGCTGACACCATTGCTCTAGGTTCATATAAGCAGGGTCCCAGGAGCTTGTAGGACTCTATTTCCATATAGTCGTCCACCTCCTCCTTGGTTCTTACAATTTTCATCCCCAACCCTCTCACCCGCAATTCTCTCTGAACCCTGGGTGGGTGAAGTTTGATATAGGAATCCTGTCCAAGGACCAGCATTCTATAGAGTCTACACTTTGGCCATTTGTGACCTTTTACATTTCTGGCTCTCTGTTGCATGAGAGAGCTTCATTTATAAGAATTGAGAAAATCATTAGTGTCTTCTTTATCCCTGTTCTATGTTGCATGGGCCTTAGGTGTAGAGGTAGCATTGTAGATGTGTCACTTAGGCTTGGGAAAGTCATAGACAATGTCTCTGTGTGACCCATTGTGATTCTTGGTAATAGTCTACATCTGATGCAAAAGAAGCTTCATTGATGAGTGGTGCCTGCTATATTTGTCTATAAATTTAAGGATACATATTTTGTACATAGTAAGAAATAACATTAGGGGTGTAGCAGCCTTGGGGTTCTCTCTAAGATCTATGACCTCTCCAGTCATGTGTATTTGGTTATGTTTACAGTACCACACTTGAGTTTCTTCCCATTGAGTGGGCTTTTAGTCCAATTAGGTAGCTGCTGATTACCCCCAAGATAAAAGTGCCACTACTGCGCCAATATCATATGCTGCGCTGGTCATTGACGTGGTTATTTGTTCTTGAAGCTGGTGTTGGACCATCAATTGATGTTTTCCCTTGGTACCTTCATAGTGCTCTCCAAAGCTATGAGAGCTAGACTTCAGGGGAAGTGGTTTCAGGTCAGCTCCAGCTCCATTGCTCCAAATCCTGTGTCTGAAGTATGTTATGTCTTCAGCAGTAGGGTCTTACCTTCAAGTTCTGGGAGATCATCAAGGGCTCTGACAATAGCCTGAGTAATTTTGGGAGTCTCTTGGACCACCCTGGGCAACAATTCAAAGAAAGGTTTCTCCTATCTGGCACTGTTTCTTGTTATGTAGCCTTTAGCTATAAACATGGACTCATGTAGAGATATTGTATGTGTAATTTGTCATTAGCTTGTTGGACTAATATAATTCCCTCTGGCTTTTTAAAACTAACTAGTCATTATTTATCTCTCTCTCTCTCTCTCTCTCTCTCTCTCTCTCTCTCTCCCCTCTCTCCCTGTCTAACCTTTTCACTATGGTTTCCCCATTTAAAGTGCCCCCATTTTCCCCACTTCTCCCTTAATAATACCAGTCTCCTATGGTCTCCTATGGTTCCACCTCTCTTGAGCACCTTCTTTTTCTTTATCCCCAACGTTCCTTGTATAACCTTCCCTTCCCCTACCATTTAAATGTCTTCATTTTTATACATTTTGCCCTTAGTAACTGTTTCCTACTGTTCCTCTTTCCCTTTACCTCCCTGGTTCCTTTTCATTATTTTGGGATTAGTGTATGATAATGGGCAATCTTGGCAGTCAACTTGGTACATTGGGAATAGGGGCCCTCAACTGAAGAATTTCCTCCATCATATTAGTCTGTGGTCATGTCTGTGGACATTTTTTTGATTGGGGGATTTCTGACTGTGGGAGGGCCCAGCCCACCATGGGCATGGCAGCTCATCCTGGACTGGAAAAAAGGTAACTGAGCTGCAAGGGCAAGCCGATAGGCAGCATTCCTGCCCAATCTCTGTGGCAGTTTCTGCCTGCAGGTTCCTGCCTTGGCTTCCCTCAGTGATGGACTGTGATCTGGAAATGTAAGATGAAATAAACCATTTCCCTGTTGATTTTTGACGTGGTGCTTATCACAACATAAAAGCAAGCTAGAACTTAGTGATTTGATGAAGAGACATGTTCTCTTAGTTTTCATGTTGTTTCTGTTTCGGCATTGGGACTTGTATATCCAAAGTTGTTTGTAGATTGCTCTCTCTCTCTCTCTCTCTCCCCCTCCCTCCCCCCCTCTCTCTCACATTTTCCTTTATTGAGCTAATGCAGGCAATCTTCTAGCATCATTGCTGAGCCTAAGCAAGGGAAGCCTGGACGGCTTCTTGAAGGGGGCATTGTGGGCTGGGCGCATGGAGCAAAATTCCTGGAGACTATAGGCAGGTCTGGGCCAGGAGACTGGTCCCACTATCTGCAGTTTAGTTTCCAGTAAGTGAAGGCAGGCCTGGTTCAGGAGCTAGGTCCCAGAAAGTGTAGGTGGGTCTGATGCAGGGAACACCACATAGTCCCCAAGCTGCAACTGTGGGACTGTGGAAGAGGTACAGTGTCACTACCTGAAAATTTCCCTTTAGAGGGACAGTTCTCTGACTCTTTTAAAGTACCATCGATGAAAATAAATTTATTTTTAAAAAATAGAAAATAGATGTAAATTGGCAATTGTTCAACTGATCTCCAAGTAGATAAATGCTTTCTAAACATAGAACAAATAGAGTATGTTAGAAAATGTTAAAGTTACCTATATAAAATATGAAGCCCTCGGAATACTACAACAACTCAAACTCAGACCCCACTGACACCAATGACATGCATTTACTATTTGTCACATAGAAACGCACAACATCAAGAGGGTAGAATTTTGAAAATAGGCAAGTGAACAGAAAATTGGCAGAATGGCTATAAATGATGAATAATTTATGAACTAAACTATTCATGTTATTAACAGAGATAATAAGACAAGAAACAATACATTCTTCAAGTTGTCCCTTTTTAGGAATAATAGTGCTGACAAGAGTATATTGGTGGGAAAGATAAAATGATACAAAGATTCCCGAAAACACCTAGTGCACACAAAAATTAATAAATACACTGATGGGTAATCTAAAGGAAATATAAATAAGGATTTATACGGAGAAATAATTCATGTTAGCATAAAAGCAAATACTTGAAGAAACCTAACTTTGAATATTAGAAAAATAATTGAATGGAATTAGGTTTGACTGAGGTCCTGGGGTGCTCCTGCTCCCAAGAGACTGAGTGCATGTGCTGGACCATGTGAGGAACTTTATCACACAAGATGAGTATTTTTCTGACTGTAGATGCTTCTATATTGATCTCAAAATTCTCAACTCAGGAATTGTCAAGTAAGAAAGGACATAATTGGGGAGTAAAATGGTGTCAGTATGGCTACGGGGGCCAAAGGTGTTGGTGGCGGCAGCTCACAGCACAAGGGCTTAAAACATGACTCTGGGCCCCTTCCTTTTTTTCAGAACCTGGTGAGACAGCAGCAGTATGAGGCCTGCTCCAGGCAGTCCACCCCAGAACTTGGGGTACTGGCTTCCAAGAGACTGAATATGTGTGCTGGTCCATGTGAGTAGCTTTGTCACCCAGGGTGAATATTTTCCCTGACCTTGGGCATGCATATATTGATTCCAGGATTCAGAACTCAGGACACAGCAAGTAGGAAAGACAATAACTAGAAAGCCTAGATGAGAGTAGCACAGCTGTGGGCCACAGAGCACTGGCAGTGGTGACTCTCCATGCAAGGACTTAGAGCATGACTCCAGTAAGAAGATGTTTCATCACTTACTAGGAGGAAGATGCAAGGACAGCAGACACCAAGAGGGCCAACTGGCTCCTCCAGGACTCCTAGCAACTGAGCTCCAGCAAGGGGTCCAGGAGGTGGTTGAGCCCACCCCACCATGCTCCACCCCAGTGCACATCTCTTGCTGGAGGCTGGGCCTGAGACCTGCCACTGCACAGCACACACATGGTCTGCCCTGCCATCATCACCCAGAGGCTATCAAGACTTAGTTGCAGTGCTCTGTGGCAATAGGAGCCTGAGAAGTCTGCAAACTTCAGAAAATAAACTGGAGGGCACTGGTATAAAGCTGTTGTGTGAAGCTGTGGAACATCCCAACTACCACTCAGAGACTCTCAAGTTGGAGGCCTACAAGCCAGCTGCTGCCTGCTGTGAGGACCTAGCTTCTGCTTCTACGCACAGTAAAACCCTGTAGGCAATCAACCCATTGGAGAACACCTCGGGATATAGTGGATTGATTGCTAAGAGAGGCCTGGAAACAGCCAAAGACCAACTTGCATGTACTCAGGCTGCAAATAGCTGATTTTGATGATGAAAACAAATATCTGATCACTAAGGAAGAGAGAAATCCCTACTTGACAATCCTAAGTAGTGTGTAAAAGAAACAGAAAACGAGCATGAAAATTCCATTCCAAAAACCTGGGCGTATTCTGACCCAAAACCACATAAAAAGGAAAGGGAGTGGGCCCTTACTTCGGCACACCTGTCTATAAGAATTATAGATCACTGACATCTGATGAGGTATGATTTCTCTGGCACCCAGTTCAGATATGTTGTGTAAGATGAATGGACTTTTTCACTAAAACAGGACATGAAGTTGGGGTGGGGTGCGGAGTTGGGGACTTAGTGAGTATGGTGATGGGGGGTTTCTGAATATGATCAAAATACATTGTATGAAATTCTTGAATCAATAAGTTTTTAAAAAGAAAGAAAAATAATTAGGCAGATAATTCTAAAGAGTATTTGATGACATGGTAAATGTTTTAATTGAATATTAGATGGAAAAGTGTATGTATAGTTATTAAACATCAACTCACAAAAGTCCTTAATCACATAAAAAGCACAAAGAAAATAAAACAAAATATAAACATTCACTATATTTATATAGTACAATTTTAAAAGCTTCACTTTTAGAATGAGTGTTTTCTAAATTTTGTAATATATGTGCATATAAAATTCTTTTTTTTAAGTATCTATTGCTTCGGCCTGACTATATTTCACCGGAAGTTTGGCAATCATAATGAAAACACTTGGGGTGTTGCTTTATACTTCAGTGGGTTTGGTACTGCTGTTTCAGTGGAGTTCACATGTGAAGCAGCAGCTGAAAGCCAAACTGCTGGAGACTGACAGTGAGTTTTCCTGCCCCTGAGAAGTATCCAAGCTAATGACCAGACAGATAGACGCTTGCACAAGCACATGTTGCTGAGTGCTGGGACTGAGGAAGCCAACCACAAGGACAGTTGAGACCCAGAGAATTCAGCCTCAGGGAAGGAGGGAGACTGACTAGAAAAGTCTCCAGTGGAAAAGCAGCCCATGGTCTCTCCCAGTCTTTTTCCTCTTTCTTCTTCTCACAGCTAGTGACTGAGTTGACACGAGATAAAGAAGGTTCTTAAAATCGGCTGCAGAAAGACTTGTTTCTTTTTATCCTCAACTCAAGAAACTCTATTAGGTTCAGTTCTGCCCCAGCTTTACAGCCAAATTCTCCGTTCTGGCAGCTGTAAGGAGTAGGAGTAGGCACATGGAATTCCTGCTGGAGTACCTTAGTCTCACCCTGTGGACAATTAATTCCAAAGATCACAGGACAGGTGGTCACGAGAGCACACATAAGCTTTAGTTAAGATGTTTAGGAGTTTCTAGCACCCTCTACTCTCAGGTGATCCGTTTCTGTGTAACATGCTCTTTCCCAAATCAAAGTGTTCACACATCTGTGCAGAATTCTCTGTGACCACCAATGCAGACAGCTCTGTCTGTGACATGTTTGCCTTTCAGAGAGGTCATAATCAGTTAACCATAACACACAATCATTTTGTGTAAAGACCGTCAAATTGAGTGTTGCTTACAAGACCTTGGAGCTAGGCTAGTTCCTGCGGCCTCACCCCCTTGCTATCGCACAACGGTACAGGAGTAGGAACATGAATTCATCTTGCTTTAAGTATTTTCAAGGACTAACGTGTTCAAAGAGTCCATAAGGTATTCTCCTAAATGGGTGTTTTGGTGATAGCCCCTGGCCCTTCTTGGTTGACTCTGTCCTATAAAATATTGCTGCTGTAGATGCCTGTGAACATGGCAACAATTCAGATGGGCTTAGGCAGAGAACTGCTTGATGGAAGGGGTGTGTCGATTTGTTCTCTACCTGGAGAGTACAGGAGGACCACTAGATAGCAATTTCTAGTTTGTTTTGCTCAGAAACATCATCTCTTCAGAAACTTCATTCCAGTGACTGTGCCCGGGAACAATGAATGAAGTGAAATAGGAAACACATCCCAAGACCTCATTTCTATCATTTCGATTAGAGTTCTTTAGGCAGTAAGTAGCCCGGGAGTATCCACCCTCTGTGATGTCATGGGTGCCTTTGGTTGTCAACTTGATACACCTGGAAAGAGGGAACCTCAATTGACAAATTTCTTCTACTGGATTGGCCGGTGGGCATGTCTATGAGGCATTTTTCTTGACTGTTGAGTGATGTGAAAGGACCTAGCCCACTGTGGTTGCTTCCAGCCCTGGGCCTGGGTTGTATAAGAAAGTAGGCTGAGCATAGGCCAGAGAATAAACCGCAGGCAGTGTTCCTCTGTGGTCTCTGCTTCACTCCCTGCCTCCAGGTTCCTGTCTGGGCTCCTGCCCTGGCTTTAATGAACTGTAACCTGTAAACTGAGATAAGCCTTTTTGGTCATGGTGTTTATCACAGCAACAAAAAGCTAACTGGCACTCATCCAACCCCACATGGTTGGTCTCCTCAGAGACCTGGATGCACCAACCACCCACCGTCAGTTTCATGAACCATTTCCTACAAGTTGTCCTCAGACCTACACACACACACACACACAAAGCTGTAGTCCCAGCTGCCCTGGAACTTGCTGTGTAGACCAAGCTGGCCTTGAACTCAGTGAGATTCATCTGCCTCTGCCTCTCAAGTGCTGGGATTAAATACTTTGTCTACTAGCTCAGCATGAAACATAAAAATATTTGCCCTCTCTCTCCAGGGTAAGTCGATCTTGCCCTCCGCACCTTGGCTTCCCCAGCCTCACTCACCCTCCCATCTCCCCCGCCAGTCTCTCCTCCTAGCCTGGGTTCTGTTCCATTCCTTGCCTTGGTGCCTCAGACACCTGGAGAACCACCACTGCTTCCTGATCCTTTGCAACCAGAGCAACTCAGTTCCTTCTCAGGTCCCCAGGAGCACTCTGGGCCTGGCCCTCCCCTTACCTCCCTCTGTCTCCCTGGGTCTGCACTAACTGGAGGCCTCTCTCTGACCCTCAGGCCTCTCTCCAGGGTAAGTCGATCATGCCCTCTGTACCTTGACTCCCCCAGCCTCACTCACCTTCCCATCTCCACTGCTGGTGTCTCCTCCTAGCCTGGGTCTTGTCCCATTCCTTGTCTTGGCACCCAATCACGGGGGAATCACCACTGCTTCCTGATCCTTTGCATCCAGACCAACTCAGTAACTTCTCCAGGGGTACTCTGGGCCTGGCCCGACCCTCACTTCCCTCTGTCTCCCTGGGTCTGCACAACCCTACAGATTCTTTTCTGGACACTGGAGCTGACCTTTCTGCTTCCTGGTCCTTTGCATCCAGACCAACACAGCTCCTTAGTGCAGTCCCCAGGGACCTTGGGGCAGACTCCTGCCCCCATCTTCCATTGCATCTTTGGGTGGGTGGCACAGCCACCAGCTGCCCTAGACCAGCATATTTCTTGGCCTGGATCCCAGGCCAGTCCAACCCCCAAATTCCTGAGGGCAAGATTGTTCCTGGAGGGATCCAGACCTTAGGAGAAAGACTGAGAGCATCAGTTCCTCATCTGACTTGGGCCTCTGGGGGAACTCCTGAAGACAAAAGCAATCTGGCCACTCCAATATAAAATCAAAAGCGAGAACCAGAAGCTTAAACAAACCAGCTTTTCATGCCCCAAAAGTAAACCACAGAACACATAAAGTTCACAAAGAGAAGCAGACCTAAACTTGAAGACCTGAGTCTCACACAAGAATCAGAGACTACAAAAGAAATTCACGTCAAAATCACAGAGAAAAAATAATAGCATGAAAAATCAAAATAACATATCCCCACCAAGTACCAATAGTCCTCTAGAGGAGTACAATGAGAACCCCCTAGAGATAATACAGGACATGGAACTCAAAAGAACAATTATAAACATGATAAAAGAATTCAGTGAATTTAAAAAACACACAAAGAAATCAAAGAACTGAAGGAAGACAGGGATAAACTTCTGAATGAATTCAGAAGAGTTAGAAATATTGAAGACTATGCAGGCTGAAATGAAGAAGGTAGTGAAACACTCATTAAGCCAATTAGAAACAACAGGAGAAGGCCTCACCAATAAGATGAATGAAATGGAAAACAGAGTATCAAGACTGGAAGATAAAGTGGACAAACTAGACCACTCAAGAAAAGATTATGAAAAATTTAAGAAATCACAAGAATGGAATATGCAGGAATTGTGTGACACTATAAAAAGACCAAACTTATGAATCATAGGCATACAAGAAGGAGAAGAATCCCAAGATAATGGCATGGACCAAATCTTCAGTGGAATCATGGAGGAAAATTTCCCAAAATTAGAGAAAGACATGCCCATACAAATACAAGATATATAGAACACCAAACAGACAGGACCAGAAAAGAAACTCTCCACAGCACAGTAAAAACACTACATGCACAAAACAAAGAGAAAATTCTGAAAGCTGCAAAAGAGAAACAACAAGTCACATATAAAGGAAAACCCATTAGGATTACAGCTGACTTTTCAGTGCAGACTATGAAAGCCAGAAGAGCCTGGACTCTTTGGTATGCCCAGGTTTAAATGACCACAGATGCCAACCCAGATTACAACACCCAGCCAAAATGTCTATTATAGCAAAGTCATTTCCAAAAGGATCAAAGGCCTCAATGTAAAACCTGAAACTCTGATACTGTTAGAAGAAAACATTGGCAAAAACCTAAAAGATAATAGGTGTAGGGAAAGATTTTCTATACCAGACATCAATTGCTCAGGAAACAAGGGCAAGACTTATCAAACGGGACCATATTAAACTAAAAAGCTTCTGTACATCAAAGGAGGCAACCAGGGAAGCGAACAGAAAACCCACAGAATGGGAGAAAATCTTCACCAGTGAGGCATCTGACAGAGGTTTACTATCCAGAATATGTAATGAACTCAAAAAACAGAGAATCAAGACAAGAAGCAACCCAGTTAAAAGATGGCCTAAGGAGCTAAACAGAGTTCTCAAAAGAAGAAGTAAAGATGGCTATGAAACATCTTAAAAGATGTTCAACATCACTAATAATTAGGGAAATGCAAATTAAAACCACTTTAAGATTTCATCTTACTCCAATCAGACTGGCTGTGATCAAGAAAACAAATGATACCAAATGTTGGAGAGGATGTGGGGAAAGGGGAACACTCATCCACCCACTGCTGGTGGGACTGCAAACTTGTGCAACACCTATGGAAAGTAGTATGGAGAACTCTTAAAAAACTACAAATGAACCTACCATTTGATCCAGTTATACCACTCCTTGTCTTACACCCAAGGAACTCATCCTATTGCAGAGACACTTGTACATCCATGTTTGTTGCTGCTCTTTTCACAATATCTAAGGGATCGAATCAACCTAAGTGTCCCTCAATTGAAAAGTGGATAATGAAAATGTGGTTCATTTATTCAATGGTGTTTTACTCAGCAGTAAAGAAAGATGAAATCATGAAATTTGCAGGTAAATGGATGGGACTAGAAAGTGTTGTACTAAGTGAAGTAACAGAGATTCAGAAAAAATCTACATATGTTCTCCCTCATATGTGGATCCTAGAAGCAAACCCTGATAAGTGAGTATGTATCCAGACATAACTACAGGAACCAGGATAATGGAAAGGAAACAGGGAGGTAAAGGAAAAGAAAGAAC
>NW_008339003.1:1758897-1767633 GCF_000622305.1 Nannospalax galili
GTGACCCTGAGGAACAGATCCTCAAACGACCTTAAGAGTAAAAATAAATTGGTTTATTTGGGACAACTGTATGTCCTTAAACACCCAAAAGGAAAGTATAACCAAAGATTAAAGGGGCCAGTATAATTTTTGAAGAGTCCATATGCATAGCTAAAGGCTACACAAGAAGCAACAATGCCAGATAGGAGATACCTTCTTTTGAGTTGTTGGCCAGGGTGGCCAAAGGGACTCCCAGACAGTAACCCAGAATAGAACTGGGAAAATGAACAGCAGACCCCAATCTTATCTAAAGGAACATTGACAACTGATTGTTGCTAGAAGAGGAACAGCTGACTCTCCTAAAACAAACACCTCTAGATAGGCTGACTAAATTCACCAGATGGATAAGTAGTGGAGAATGGCTAGGGTGCTGACAACACAGCAGACAGTAGCTGGGATATCAGAGTATAAGAGATCTAGTGGGGGGAGGGAGGCTATGGGAGAGTGCCATCTGTGAAGTGGGTGTATAGTCAAATAAGATGGTTTGGGATCTTCTGTGTGATATACTCACACCCAAAAAAAATCAAGAAATTTTAAAAAATGTATTATATTTGAGGAGGAAGCATGGAAATTTATGTCATGCTAATTAGTAGAGCTGATAAACATTACATTGAAATCTACCCGATGACTTTATAGATATACACTGGTGCCAAGGATCCAAGTGCAACCAACCATGACTAGTAATAATCAGATACATACCGATTAGAAATGCATGTGCCAACATCTAAGTGTTATTAGCAGCCTTTCTTCAAGGAAGAATATATTCTAAAATGAAATGGAGATCTTTTTTAAAGGTTAAAAAATTCATTCAACTTTTTTGTGTTACAGGGCGTATACTGAGTTCAATATTGTATAACTGTATTAATTCACCTGTGAACCTTGAAATTTGCACCCACTTGTGAAGACATGTACTCTTGCTCTGGAGTGTGTTACTGAATATGTTAAAGCTGTAGTGAAATGCTTCTTCTAATCATGTAGTTATTAATCATTAAAAAATAATGATAAAAATTAATAATTCTTCAAAGCATAAAAATTTGCTCCTTAATAATTAGTACTTGTGAAAAACATTACCATTGGAATCTGCCTGACAACTTTCTATCCATGCTTAGATGCCAAAGAGCTCAGAAAGTAACGGGATGTGACTAGTAATAATTAGATATATAGAGATTAGAAACACAGGTGCAAAAATCTTAATGTTAATTGTATTAAAAATGAATTTTTCTGTATGAAACTGCGTATTTTAATAATGAAATGGAGACTTTTTTAAAAAAGTTTAAAACCTCATTTAATTTTATGTCTTATAGGGTTTATACTGAGTACAATATTGCATAACTGTAATAATTCAACTGTAAACCTAAAAATTTACAGCCAATTTTGAAAGAGATGCATCCTAGCTCAGGAAATTGTTATTGAATATGTGAATCCTGTTGTAATGAAATGCTTCTTCTAAGTATTTGATTATTAAATAAATAAGTAAAAAAATAAAATTAAAAAATATTTGCATAAAGACATGCAAACAAATAAAAAGAACTTAACCACCTGAGGAAGTCACACTTTAGATTGTTCAGTCCGTTCCTTCACATGCCACAGCAACATGAGCACTGACTGTAAGCCTGTGTGTTATCATTCACCCAAATGCAGAAGGAAAATCTGTTTTATTTGAAGCAGGAAGGTTAAAAGGCAAAGTTTATGCCAAAAACCTCATAAAATTCTTAAGATTGTGGTTAGTATTGAGATATATTAGATTGCCTTTTATGTTTTCTCTGTTCAAAAAAGACTCTGGCCTCCTTGAAATTTCTCTTAACCCCATAGAGGCTCCTCAGTTATCTTTTTCTCACTCTATGACAAATAATTATGTTTTTCTGCTAGTAAAATAACATATATTTGAGGAAACATTCAACCTAGGAAAGTGATAAATTTCTTTTTATGCTACCATTTACCAAATATATCAACACATTTCTATGATATTCTTCCCAGAATGTAAGTTCCTCCTGCAAGAAACAGGACATTTTGAGTTTCTTGGTGACTTAAACAATGAACAAAACACAACGTGTTTCTTATTAAAAGAAACAAATAAAAAACTTCCAAGTTCATTACCCAGAGTCCTTTACTCTTGTACTTTGTTACATTCTCTTCAATCTTATTCTTTATGGATTTTTCTATGTTGCAAGAATATTTGAAAGGATTTTGTTAAGAATACTCTAAAATTCAAAAGCAGTAGCAATCATAAGCAATAGAAATTACAGAACTGTAGAAGGGAGTATTATAGAAAATCAGAGAAAGTTCACTTCTTGCTAAAATTATGACACATACAACGCCAAGTTCTTTGTAATGTTCACTTCTGCTGTTAGAATAAGGACAATTTTGACTATAAAAGAAAGAGGTACAGGGGCTGGAGAGAGATGGCTCAGCAGTTAAGAACACTGGCTGTTCTTGCAGAAGACCAGGGTTTGAATCCCAGCACTCACATGGCAGCTAACAATTGTGAGTAACTCTAGTCCCAGGGGATCCGACAGCTTCTTCTGTCCTCTACAGGCATTGCATGACACGGTGCACTTACCTACATGCAGACAATACACACATACACATAAAATAAAAATAATAAATTAAAAGAAAAGAAAGAAGGTACAATGCTCAGTAGAGGAAGCCAAGGCAGGCTTGAGTGGAGTGTGAATGGGAATGGCAGTATAGGCTCCAGAGTGTGCACTGTGTGTTTTCTAGGTCTGTTCACTGAATGGAATGACTGTTCTATAACATTTCATGCCTAGTTAGCTATATTAATACATGAGTCGCTACTAAAGAAAACAATGAAAAGGAAGGGAAGAAAAGACAGGTGGGGGGAGCACAGAAAGGAGAGAGAAGGAAAAGGACAAGTCAGAGATGCTTACGCGGGATGATTTGTGAAAAAAAAAAGAATCTGAAAACACCTGCTACATAACAAACCTTTACAAAAATTAAGGAGTCAAAATACTAAAACTTAATTATCTCTTGGTGCTATGGATAAAAATTATGAGGTTGGCTTAGCTGTAACACAAAAATTCAGTAAAAATATTTAAAAACTCAAAGACTAAAAAAAAATTTTTAATGTAAAAATAGTATTAATTGTAAATTATGAGAATTTTTAAAAATTTTTGCTGCCACTTTAAATTCTTGTAATCGCCATTATGAATCACTTGGAAGATTGCTGAAATTTTTTGACAAAGTATCATACATTCAGTTATTTCCAGTTCTAATGTGACTTTTTTAATCAAGACTGGTGAATTTTTGTCTTAAAGAATGTCATTTATGGGGCTGCAGAAATGGCTCAGCAGTTAAGAGCACTGGCTACTCTTACAGAGGACCCAGGTTTGATCCCCAGCACCCACATGGCAGCTAACAACTGTAACTCCAGCTTCAGGGGATCGGATACCTTCTTCTGACCTCTGGGGGCATTATACAACATGGGTGCAGTTACATACATGCAGGCAATGGACTTCTACACATAAAATAAAATTTAAAAAAGAATATTATTAGCCGGGCGTGGTTACCCACGCCTTTAATCCCAGCACTTGGGAGGCAGAAGCAGGCAGATCTTTGTGAGTTCAAGGCCAGCCTGGTCTACATAGTGAGTTCCAGGACAAGCTGAGGCTATAAGGAGACCCTGTTGAAAAAGACAAAAAAAAAAAAAAAAGAATATTGCCTTTTAAAATAATTGTGGTACTCTTTTTTCCCTTTAATATCTCAACATTAAAACATGCTTGCCTCCCTGTTAAATAATATTATTTTTAAATGTTTCCTTTTGTACTTTGGTAAGATCAATTTACTAATTTTTCTTTAGGCTATTTTATATTTTGTGTCATTAAAATTGTCAAGTGAATTTCCTCCTCCTTCTGAACTGGTATGTAGATGATATTAGGAATATATTACCTTCATGAATCACATGAAGATGCATTGCTTCGTTTCCTGTTCCTACTGTGACACTGCATACACAACGACTTGATCATGATCTGGTTGCCATGGCTCCTCTCCTGATGCTCCTCTTCGGCTCTCTTTTTTCATTGAGGACTGAGAATACACTGAATGACCCTGGAAATCCAGGATATTCAAGGTCCTACATGTAATGTACATACAGGTATTGTGTTCATAGTTTTGGAGATTATGATGAAAATTTATAGAGAACCATCATCCCATTGCTTCTCTGTATTTCCAGTTTTGATTTTTGTGGACAAAGGAAATTCTTTTGTGTACTGATGTTTGAACAGCAGGCTTTACTGTCACCAGGCATATACTCCACCACTGAGAGGCCTTTTATTCTGAGAAAAGTTCTTAGCAAGTTGACAGCCTGGCCTTCAGCTCACTCTGTAGGTAGGCTTTGAACTGTGGTCTTCTTGCCTCAGCCTCCCAAGGAGCTGGGATCACAAGTCAAAGCTTGTAGACCCAGCTTGCCTTCTGTGGAAAATCCTATTTAGAACTGAAGCTAGTTTATTGCATGTTTCATACAATTTATTTATAACATCAACTATACTTTTGTTTTATATGAAGATATGTTAATCAAATGACTTAATTTTATAATTAATAATAAGAACATTCATGTCAAATACTTCAATAATGTCTCTTACATAAGATTTTAAATTTATTTTTCATTCTTGTTTGTGAACATAATTTTTTCTGTTCTTTCAACTACCTGTTAGGATGTATGATTTTCTTGAATTAATGTTCAATTTAAAAATACTGAATAGTGATCGCTAAAGTTTTGTCTATTAGCCTTTTCAAAGGAATGGATTTCCAAACTGTTGAAACTATTCATTCTACCTATATTGATTTAAAAACTTGCTTTATCTAATAACCACAACAGTGACCTACACAGAAAACTATATTGGTGTAGTAGTGGCACCTTTTTTTTGGTAACAAATTCTTTGGTTTAATTATTTATTTAATAACCATATAATTAGAAGAAGCATTTCATTACAATAGCATTGACATATTCAATAACAATCTCCAGAGCTAAGATGCATCTCTTTCAAAATTGGCTGTAATTTTTAGGTTTACATTTGAATTAATATAGTTATAAAATACATAAATTGTACTTTTACAAGTATAAACTCTATAAGACATAAAATTGAATGAGGTTTTAACCTTTGAAGAAGATATCCATGTCATTATTAAAATATAATGGTTCCTACCAGAAAAACTCATTTTTAATGCAGCTAACACTTAGACGTTTTCACACACGTCTTTAATCTCTATATAGCTGATTATTGCTAGTCATAGTCAGTTACTATCTGAAATCCTTGGCACTTGAGCATGGATATAAAGTCATCAGGTAGATGTCAGTGGTAAGAGTTTTCACTTCTACTAATTAACATGAAGCAATTTCTTATGCTTCTTCCTCAAATATAACTCATTCTTTTAATTTGTTGATTTGTGTGTGCCTATGTGTGTATTTCATACTGAACATCCCAAACAATCTGATTCATCTATATACCCACATCCCAAATGACACCCTCCCATAGCACTCCCCTGCTGGAGCCCATATACTGTGTCATCCCTGTTACTGTCCACTGTGTTGTCAGTGCCCCCAGCCGTTCCCCAGTGCATCTCCATCCACTGAATACAGTCAGCCTATCTAGAGTTCCTTGTTTTATGGAAGGTAAACTTTTCCTCATCTAGCACCAAGCTGTTGCCAGTATTCCTTTAGATAAGACTGGGGTCTGCTGTTCATTTTCCCAGTTCTATGCTGTCTTACTGTCTGGGAATCTCTTGGGCCACCCTGGGCAATAACTCAAAGGAAGGAATTTCCTGTCTGGCATTGTTTCATCTTACATAGCCATTAGCAATACATATGGACTCAAAGAATTATATTGATCCCTTTAATCTTTGGTTATACTTTCCTTGTGGGTGTTTAAGACCATGCAGTTGGCCCAAATATACCACTTAATTTTCACTCTTAAAGTCATTTGATGATCTGTTCCTCAGGGGTCACATGGGCTTGGGAGGAGCCCCTGGCTCCTTTCTTTAACCGGTTCCATCTATGTAAAGATAAGTCAAAGGCCCTGCTACTGTGGATGGCTTCACTTGGAAGCATGGAGGAAATGTTTCCTCTGTGTTGACCCTCCCCTTTGTAGACTGGACACTGGTTAAAGTCCATCTGCTGGTCTCTCCAAGGCCTCCTTGATCAAGTGGACAGGTGACTCATCACAGTTACAGGACATTTTGAGAAATGCTCACAGTCCTCTGGAACTTAGTCGACCTAGGAGGGCAAGGAGCAAAAACTGTCCTTTATGTCCCTCTGACCAAATTAGTATAGGCATCATTAGTATTGGCTGTTAAACATCCAAGAAGGTTAGTTCCGTCAGTCTGGTACTTTTAATTACCATGTGCTCTGTTGATAAAGCTTGGGCAAAGATCAAACATTCTCAGATAAACCTTGTCTAGACATATATTATATTCCTTGAGTTAGTTGTATGTGTAATTTGTCAGTAGGTTGTTCGATTAAAAACCCTCTGGTGTTTTTAAAAATAGCTAGGCATTATTTATCTCTCACACTGTAACTCTTCCACCATGGTTTCCCCATTTAAAATGCCCCTATTTTCCCATTTCTCCCTTAATAATACATTTCTCCTATGGTCCCACTTCTCTTGAGCTCCTTCTTCCCCTTTATCCCCAAGGTTCTTTGTATAACCCTCCCTCTCCTCTCCCCATAAAATAACCCAATTGTTATACATATCTCCCTTATTAACACCTGTTTCTTACTGTTCTCCTCTATCAGACTCTTTTCCTTTGCCTACCTGGTTCCTTTTCATTATCCTGGTTCCTGTAGTTATGTCTAGATACATACTCACTTATAAGGACTTGGTGCCAGGATCCACATATGACAGAGAAAATACATTTTTTGTTTTTCTGAGTCTGTGTTACTTCACTTAGTGTAACAGTTTCTAGTTCTATCCATTTATCTGCAAATTTTATGATTTCATCTTTCTTTACTGCTGAGTAAAACTCCATCGTATAAATGAACCACATTTTCATTATCCACTCGTCAGTTAAGGGACACTTAGGTTGCTTGTGAGAAGAGTAGCAGCAAACATGGATGTACAAGTGTCTCTGCAATAGGATGAGTTCTTTGGGTATATGCCAAGGAGTGGTTAATTGGGTCAAATGGTAGGTTAATTTGTAGTATTTTAAGAGTTCTCTGCACTGCTTTCCATAGGGGTTGAACAAGTTGCAATCTCATCAGCAGTGGATGAGTGTTCCCCTTTCTCCACATCCTCTCCAACATTTGGTATCATTTGTTCTCTTGATCTTAACCAGTCTGACTGGGGTAAGATGAAATCTTAAAATGGTTTTAATTTAAATTTCCCTAATTACTAATGATGTTGAACACCTTTTAAGATGCTACTTAGCCATCTTTAATTCTTCTTTTGAGAACTCTCTGTAGAGCTCCTTAGCCCATCTTTGAATTGGGTTACTTCCTTTCTGATTCTTTGTTTTTTAAGTTCATTATATATTGTGGATGGTAAACCTCTGTCAGATGTGTTGCTGATGAGGATTTTCTCCCATTCTGTGGGTTTTCTCTTCACTTCCTTGGCTTCTTCTTTTGATGTACAGAAGCTTTATAGTTTAATGAGATCCCATTTGTTGATTCTTCACCTTGTTTCTTAAGCAATTCATGTCTGGTTTAGAAAACCCTTTCCTACACTTATATCTTGTAGGTTTTTTCCAATGTTTTCTTTTAACAGTTTCAGAGTTTCAGGCTTCACATTGAGATCTTTGATCCATTTGGAGTTGACTTTTATGCAAGGTTAAAGATAGAGGTTTAGTTTCATTCTTCTACAGGTGGAGATCCACTTTTGCCAGCACCGTATGCTGAACATGCTGTCTTTCCAACAGTGAATGTTCTTGGACCCTTTGTCAAATATAAGGTAGCTGAAATTGCATGTACTCATATTTGGGTCTTCAATTTTGTTCCTTTGACCTGTGGGTCTATTTTTGTGTCATTACCATGTTGTTTTTATGACTATAGCTCTGTAATACAGTTTAATTTGTAATCACCCAGTATTGCTCTTAGTGCTCAGAGTTACTTTGGCTATCCGAGGTCTTTTGTGCTTCCATATGAATCTTAGGATATTTTTTTCCAATTCTGCAAAGAATGTCATTGGGATTTTGGTATAAATGGCTTTTTGTAGGATGGTCATTTTCACAATATTAATTCCTCCAATCCATGTGCATGGGAGGCCCTTCCATCTTCTGATGTCTTCCTCTATCTCTTTAAAGATTCAAATTTTTCAAATTAAAATTTTCATTGTAAAGTTCTTTAATGTCTTTGGTCAGATTTATTCTGGGATATTCTAATTTTTTTCCAACTATTGTGAAAGGGTATGCTTCCATATGTGCTTTCTCTGATTGTTTGTTATTGGCATATAGAAAGGCTACAGACTTTTGTAGATTAATTTTGTAACTTGCTACTTTAGTGAAAGTATTGTTAATCCTTTCTAGGAGTTTTCTGGTGAAATTTTTGGCATCTCTTAGATATAATATATTTTCTGCAAAAAGTGATAATTTGACCTCTTCCAATGATTACTCCTTTAATTTCTTCCTCTTGTTTTATTACTCTTACAAGAGTTTCAAGCACTATGTTAAAAAGGAGTGGAAATAGTGGACAGCCTTGTCTGGTTCCTGATTTCAATGGGAATGCTTCCAGTTTTTCTCCATTTAGAATGA
>NW_008339003.1:1767644-1781014 GCF_000622305.1 Nannospalax galili
GCCTTCTCTGCATCTATTGAAATGACCATGTGGTTCTTGTCTTTGAGCCCATTTATATGATTTATGACGTTTATTGACTTACATATATTGAACCATCCCTGCATCGCTGGAATAAAGCTGACTTGATCATGGTGGATGACCTTTTTGATGTGTGTCTGTAAGCAGTTTGCAAGAATTTTGTTGGGAATTTTTACATCTATGTTCATTAAGGATATAGGTCTGTAGTTTTCTTTTTTGATTTTACCTGCCTTTGGTATTTGAGTGATGCTGGCTTCATAGAATGAATTTGGAAGTTCTCCATCTATTTCTATCTTTTTGAATAAATTAAATAGGATCAGATATAGATCTTCTTTAAATGTCTGCTAGAATTCTGCTGTAAATCCATCTGGTCCTGGGCATTTTTTTAGTCAGGAGGTTTTGTATTACTATTTCAATTTCCTTATGTGTTATGGGTCTGTTTAAGCTGTTAATCTCTTCTTGGTTTAGTTTCCGTGGTCCCATGCTTTTGGATACCCCTCTATTTCTTTTAGGTTTCAAATTCAGTAGCATATAGCTTTTTAAAGTATTCCCTTACAATGTTCTGGATTTTTTTGTTGTTGTTGTTTGTTGTGATGTTTCCCTTTTGTCTCGGAATCTGTTGATTTGGAGATGTTCTTTCTTTCTTTTGGCTAACTGGGCTAGGGGTCTGTCAATCTTGTTTATTTTTTCAAAGAACCAGCTCTTGGATTTGTTGATTCTGTGTATTTTTTGCTTTGTCTCTATTTCATTAATTTCTGCTCTGATTTTTGTTATTTCTTCTTGTCTGCTGGGTTTGGATTTCATGTGTTGTAGCTTTTCAAGTGTGTTGAGTTGCAGTGTTAGGTCATTTATTTGTGTTCTTTCTGATTTTTTAATGAATACACTTAGAGCTATAAACTTCCCTCTAAGGACAGCTTTCAACGTGTCCAGAGGTTTTGATGTGTTGTATTGTCCTTTTCATTTAGTTCTAAGAATACTTTTATTTCTTTCTTAATTTCTTCTTTGACCCATTCATCATTCAGGAGTGTGTTGTTTAATCTCCATGTGTTCATGTGGTGATTAGTGTCAACATTCATAAAATAAGCTTCTTTTTACAGAAGATGGAGGCTACTACAGAGACCCATAGCTGGTCAAACACAGAGAATAAGTGCTTGTGAGACACTTAGCCCTAAGTGACACATCTACAGTGGAAACTCTACATCTAAGACTCAAGGAAATAGTGGAACATGGGTATAGAGAATACTAATACATCTCTCAACTCTCATCAGCAAAGCTTCATCATGCAACAGAGGGTGATGAACATAGAGGGCCACAACTGGCCAAGATGTAGAGAATGAGAGACTGAAGAATGTGTGTCCCTAGAGAGAACTCCTATAACAAACCTCACCAACCTGGGGCTCAGGGACAGGGACCACTGTGGAAAATAGGGTGGAAAGCTTGTAAGAGTCATGGAGGGTGGATGACCACAAGGAAACAGTCTTCCAGGTTTCGGGGAACTTGCTCATATGAACTTATAGCAATGGTGACAACATGTAGAAGACCCATGAAAATTCAGACAAAACCCTAGCATAGAGCTGTGGAAATGGGCAGAAAGCACCATACATAGCTGAGGAACTATTGGCAGCTGATCATTGCTGGGTGAGGGAGAGTTGGTTTTCTTTAAGGATAGGCTGACCAGGCTCCAGTTGATTAACTATCACCAAGGGACATCTGGGTACACAAACTTGATTCAATAGCCCTTAACATGTGTGTCCCAAGCAGCCTGGTTCCTCCGAGGGTGGGGCCTGCTGTGGAGAATTGACTGTGGAGAGTTAGCCAAAGAGGGAAGGGCTTTTGGGTGCCATTTTGGGACAGAAGCAGCACACGCATGGCCTGGCACCGCGTGGAAAGGAATGGCCCCAGTGTCTTGCCTACATGGACACGAGAGGGGGCATTTACCAACTTGGGCTGAGACTGTGGTCCCACAAGACATGGACAAAAGCTAACAATGACTGTGGGTGGGGCACAGAAACAATCTGGAATGGCGGGCCGCTGAGCCACAGAGCAGAACGGTGTTCGCCTTGGTATGGAGCAATGAGTGTTTGCCTTTGTAAGTTACTCTATTCCCCCTCCCCAGGATACAACCTATGACAATTTCAGATAAAGATGTACTATGTGGTCTTTCTACCCATGCCAGGAGCGAGGGACCCAGGCAACAAATTGGTGTAGGATCAGCAGGATAAAGAAACCTCAGCCTTGGGAATGTGGGTTTGAGGAAGCAGCACTGTTCCCACTGTGGTGGCAGTAGCAGCTGCAGTGGGTCAGCCAGGCTCAGATTTCAAAACCCAGGAGCAGCTGGCAGGAACCCTGGGAGAGGGCAATCAAACCCATATGTTTAATGGGGTTAACAATAGTTACTTGGGCATACAATGGATTATAAAATCTGTAACTAAAAATAGGGGCCAGCCACGCAGAAGCATGGGCCACAGCAGTGTTTAAAATCTGGGAAACAGCCCAATTGCGGGTATATGAAGATTTGTTAAAGATTCCAAAAAGGTTAGAAGAATTTTTACAGGCCTTGGACACAAGCAGAGAAACCAGAGAGGAGGCATGGCCACTTTGCATAATAAAAGGTACGCCCAAAGCAGAAAAAGGCCAAAAGGCTAAGGAAGTAATTGCCGGTTAGATTGTAAAACTTGAGAAAGAAAGAAAAAAAAAAAGGGGGGGGGGGGGATATTTTAACTTGGGTAGAGTCCCAGGGCTCAGAGAAAAAGACAGATAATAATAGTAAAAAGGAAGAAGACCTGAAAATAAAAGTAGCTAAAGCTGCCCCTCAGATTCAACCATTGATACAAAAAGAAAAAAAAAAAAAGCTAAAGGTGCTGTAGTTAGGAAATACTTCACACTGGAACTGTTAAAACTAGGGAACACTTACAAGCAAGCAATCAAAGAGCCTGTAGCCACATGGCTTGTGAGAGTGTAGGACATGGGAGCAAATAACTTCAGTCTAAGTCCTTCAGAAGTTTCACAGCTGAGTTATATAACCACCCATCCATCCTTTTGATATAGGCTGTTCAACCTAGGCCAATGCAGCTGGTGGAAGGCATTAGAGATACATGGTCATCACCAAGTGAAACTCTGATAATTAACAAAGGCTGCAGGATTATAAAGGAGGGACAGGCATTACTGAGAGAACTGGGTATGAGAAGAGCAATATATGTGTTCACCAGAGATATAAAGGAAAGCTTAATTCAACTGGGACCTCGAAAATGGTATGGAGATTTAATGGGTTACTCAAAGACAAATATGGTAAGAGTTATGCTGAGCCCAAATTCCCAGAGAAAAAAATTGATAGAAAACCAAATCTGATACTAAGGCATTTCTGGAAGGCTTTAAAACCAGAAGAACAGTTTACAAAAGGCATTCAAAGGATATAAACTGACCCAGGGTGGTTAAGAATCCCCAAAGATTAAATAAGGTGCATTTCTCTTCTGATAAAGGCTATACTAGGAGTGGAGGCAGTTTTTCTCACCAAGGCCTACCCCAGCAACCAGGTATGGTCAATGGAGAGCTAACAGATGTGGTTACAGTAAGGAGGCAGACTCAGGGCCTGCCTGACTCAGGGAATCAACAGGTGCAGTGGGGACTGGAGAAACCCCCTGCCTCCTTAGCCCAGTGCAGGGTCAGACAACTAGAGCCAACACCTATAACTGTATCAAGAATAAAAGAATACAAAGAGACTCCATGTAAAATCCCCCAAGTGTGACATGACTCCAAAAGGATAACTAAAGATAGTAAAGAACTAACTAATGCCTCATACCCATGCTATGGTACCTAACAAGGATCTATGGAGAAAACAGGTAATACGAATGGATAAAACCTTTCCATGTTGTATTAGACCTTTTCTATGATTGATTTAATATATTATGTTAACCTTCATTCAAGTGTTTTACAGATGTGAAACCCATTTGAAAGATACCTGAAGAAGCAAAGGCAGGCTATAGCTGTAAGATTCTTGGGAGTTTTATGGTTGTATCAGATTAAAACAGAGTCTCCCAAACTATACATCTGTTAAGAAAATCTACAGTTCCAGTGGTGGGTTGCCCCCCTATGAGCTGTTGGTCAGAGAGAGATCCTAGAGGTCCTCAAATTCACCAAAATTGCCACCAATGTGTGTTGTACACTAGAAAGGTTGGTAAGGCCATGCATGTTGCTGAAGACACTGCATGATGTGAGCACAGGAGGAGGAGAAGAGATGGAGCTGCGTCTAAACCAAAAAACTCCATGCCACTGGATGGATAATGTTCAAAGTGCCAGAAGGCGCTATGCAGATGATTGGGGAAGAAAGGATCCCCTATGAGTCTACTCAAAAATGGACCCCACGTGCTGTACACTGTGGACGTTCCAAGCAATGCCTGCAAGTGCAATAATGGCTTGACCAACGGACATACCACTAACAAACTTCTAATTGCATAAGGCCTGCTTCTAGGGGTGAAACATACACATCTGGTGCTGTAGGCCAAAACAACCCCCTCTGTTGAGGAAGGCTACAGGCCCTAGTGGGAAAGCCATTACAAGTAGACTGTTTAATGAGTATAGTTTAATGAATACCTACTGGGATAACCTCTAGGCATTTGTATTTACATTCGTGTTTGTTTAAATATCTCTACTTCCTTCTATTTGTCTTTATGGTAGAAGAAACACCTCTGAGATAAATCAATGGCCACAGCTTGAAGACAGTTAATGGGGAGGCCCCAGAAGTCACTATCTTGCCATGATACAAGAGGGATCACCCTACATCTGTCACCACTTCCGAGGCTCAAGGATCTTAGTGGAGGATTGGCAGAAAGATTGTAGGAGCAGAGGAAAGGGGTGGAGTGTGTCCCAAGCAGCCTGGTTCCTTGGAGTAGCAGAGCCTGCTGCAGAGAATTGACTATGGAGAGTTAGCCACAGAGGGAGGGACTTTTTGGGTGCCATCTTGGGACAGAAGCAGCAGGCCGCACGGTGTGCATCCTGGCATGGTGTGGAAAGGAATGGCCCTGGTGTCTTGCCCACATGAACACGAGAGGGGGTATTTACCAACCTGGGGTGAGACTGAGTGCCCACAAGGCATGGATGAAAGCTAACAGTGACTGTAGAAGGGACGTGGAAGCAATCTTGAACTGCGGGCCTCTGAGCCACAGAACAGAATGGGACACAGGGCATTCACCTTGGTATGGAGTGCTGAGTGTTTGCCTTTGTAAGTTACTCTATTCCCCCTTCCCAGAATATAAACTATGAAAAATTCAGATAAAGATGTCCTATGTGGTTTGTGTACCCATGCCAGGAGCAAGCAACCCTAAGAGAACTCAGGTGACAGCATGTATGACAGAATACAGGAAATCTAGTGAGAGGGTAATGGGGTGCAGTTCAGAGAAGGAGTCTAGTTAACAATTAAGATATATTGTATAAAATGCACAAAAATTCAGCAAAAGTGTATATTTTTTTAAGAGTATGAAAACAGCCATCTCCTCTTAACCATTGCTTTTCTTTCCATTACAAGTAGTCATCAGCATTCCATAAGCTTTGAAGTCTGTACCATGCTTAGTAGGATGATAAACTCTCACATTGCTTTTCCCCTTGCTTGGGACCTGAATCACCCTGCTCTACAACATATCCATGCTGTATACACTACCCACTGTTTAGTAACTTTGAAGCCATTTTGGTTATGGGGCAGCTGTCACAGATTCATAGTGTTAGTTTACAAGTGACCCATATTTCCATCATAGTGGCCTCAAACACAAAAGTAGTGATGCCAGCAGCTGCTTAACATGCCTCTAATGTAGGATATTCCCTCTAAAACTCATGTTGAAATGTGACTGTCCAATTGGCATTAAAGAATAAAAAACATAGTACATATCACCTGGAGGTTCAGGCATCCATTGGGGGACTTAGAATGTCCCCATAGATAACGTGAGACTGTACTGGAAAGGGAGATTTCCAGAGACCATATATGATGTGATTCATGTCAAATATCAAAAGAATCAGCTTTGATGCAATTGACCACTTAAGGTAATCAGAGCATTGATACTTAAAGCTATGATACAATTAACATTTTTTCAGTTGTTTTCTCGTGTGTGTGTGTGTGTGTGTGTGTGTGTGTGTGTGTGTGTGTGTGTTTGTATCCCTTGGATCTGGAGTTACAGGCACCCTGATATGGGTGCTGGAAATCCAACTTAGCTCATCTTACAGAACAGCAAGTGCTCTTAACCACTGAACCACCTCTTTAGCCCTGTATTACTTTTCTACTCTGGTGTTGAAACAACATGATCAAGAAAGAAAGAGTTAATTCGAGCTTATGGTTCCAGAGGAATAAGAGTCCATGGTGGTGAGAAGGCATTATGGCAAAAGTGGCCATAGCAGAAATCTGAGTGCTCACATCTTCACTCCCAGGAAACAGAACAACTGAACACTGGACCAAGCTATGGGCCCCAGTGACATTCCTCTAACAAGGCTACACCACCTTGACATCCGCAAACTGCAATACCCCCTGGGTACTGTACAGCAAGCATCAAATTTGTGAGCTTATGGGGGATGTGACTCATCCAAACAACCACAAGCTGCAACAATTGGTTTTTCAAATTTATTAACCTGTAGTACTGCGTAAAAAGGGGGTAAGGGAGAGGAATTTCAGACTTACACATAAAAGAATTTACAATGATGACCAGGCATGGCGGCATGCCTTTAGTCTCAGCACTCAGGCGGCAGAAGCAGGCAAATTTCTATGGAATGGTGGTCAGCCTCATCTCCATAGTAAGTTCCAGGCCAACTAGGACTACAGGGAGACCCTGTTTCAAAAAGACAAAAAAAAAAATTATAATAATAAATGTAAAGAAAAAATTCAAAAAATAAGATTTTTGTAACTCCTCATCTTAGTAAATTATTGAAGGATAATTAAAAGAAACTAAAAATAATTGGCAAAATAGTTTTGTGACACAGTAGACACAGTGCTAAAATGTCATCCAACAGATTGCGTATTAGCTAAAAGGCACAAAAGAGTCCATTTCTCAACAGCAATTCTTCTGGCTCACACCTTCCCCAGCACATAGAAAAACAACTTTATACTCTGTATCTCCCATCTGTCACACCAGCTGTATGTTATCTCTGCAGTGTTAACTGTCATGAAGTTTAAAGTTAATCTTGTCAAGTTTATAGATGTGTTTATCCAACATATGAGGAGACAAGAGAAGTTATATTCATGAAGACGCAAACAGACAAATGTAGACTGTATGACATTTTAAGTGAAAATTGTTCTTGGTTCATCAAATACTCCACTGTAGAGGAAAAAGGGGATGGATATATGTTTTACATAACGCTAAAGAGAAATAGAAAACAAAGGCACTGTCTGAACCCTGATGGAATTGTGTGTAGGAAAGCTTTTCTGAGCTGTACAATCCACAAAGCTCACAAACATAGAATATGTGGTACTTAGTATGAACTTATAGTGGAAGATTAAATCAAGGCACTAGTAGAGATGTGTGCATCCCTGCAACCCTCAGCAGCTTACAATTTAGATGGGAAATAGATGAGTTCTAAGTGACTGGCCAGTAAACCAGCATAGAGCACCCTTCCCATGGATGATGGTACACACAGTGGCAGGGAAGAACCAAGCCAGGGACCATCTATGCACCTGTGAAGCAAATGCTAGAAGCTCCCAGGTTCAGCAAACCGTCCCGGTAGAAACACGGAGTCACCAGGATTCAGTGGCTGATGTTGGTTTCCCATTCAATGGAGCCAATTTAGACTTGCTGAGAAATTCTCTGCTAAGCTATTGGCAAAAACTACCAAGATCGTGAATTGGAGAAATTGCGAAAATGAATTTTTTGTTAAAGTGTTTATCCTCTATAAATTTTCCTTAAGTGCAATAGTGGTCTTGTGATTATACACTAAAAGGCCTCTTCTTGGAAAGTGAATATTAGTGTATCCAGTGTTTACTGTTATGATGTTTGCAATTTATTTTCAAGTAGATTTTTTCCAGGGGCTGTGGAGAAACAGGAAGAAAGATAGAGGAAAAACTGTGGTAAATGGTAGTGATTACAGAATCTGGACGAAAGGTGTGTGGTGTATATTGTGCTATTATTTAGACTTCTTTGTAGGTTTGAATGTGTCAACTAAAAAGCTGGAAAAAATGAGGTCTGTTTTAAATCTTACATACAAGTAATGAAAATCAATAAGAAAATATATTTTTTACTTAGTCTTTCTTTCCTAATTTGAAAAAAATCCATTATCAGGAGCTGGAGAGATGGTCCAGCAGTTAAGAGCACTGCCTGCTCTTGCAGAGGACCCAGGTTTGATTCTCATTACTCACAAGGCAGCTAACAACCATCCATAACTCCAGTTCCAGAGGCTCCAACACCCTCTTCTGACCACTGTGGGCATTGCATGATGTGGGTGCACTTACACACATGCAAGCAATATACTCACACACATAAAATTTAAAAGAATAAATAATAAATTTTAAAAATCCATTACCTAGAGTCTTTCAGAAGCCAGACTGTGGACTACAAATAATCAAATCCTGAAAGAAAGATTAAATTATTCAGGACAATTTTTACTTCCCTGGGCTGCACAGCCTCTGGGTGGCCTGGTGACGGCACCTTTCCTGGTCCCCAGGAGCCCTCTGGACCAGGTCCCACCCTCATATCACTTTGCTTCCTGGGCTGCACAGCATCCAGTATCCTGGTACCAGCACCTTCCCTGGGTAAGTCCAGTGCCCCAGCACACCTTGACTCTCCCAGCCTCGTTCACCCTCCCAGCTCCCCCCATCCAGTCTCTCCTCCTAGGCTGGGTACAGGCCCATTTTTTGCCTGGGCATGCAGATACCAGGGCTAACCTCTCAGCACAGAGCTGCCACAGCTTCCTGATCTTTTGCATAGGGACCAACCCAGTTCCTCTCCACAGGCCCCCAAGAACACTCTAGGCCTGGTCCTGACCTCACTTCCCTTTACTTCCCTGGGTGGCATAGGCACCAGGTCCCTGAGACCAGCATCTATCCTGGGCCCCTCTCCCAGGCCAGCCCAGCCCCAAAATTCTTGAGGGCAGCATCTTTCCTGGAGGGACCCATACCTTAGGAGAAAGCCGGATATCATCTGAGCCTCATCTCACTTGGGCCTCTGTGGGAACTCCTGAAGAATAAAGAAATTAGGCCACTCCAATATAAAACCAAAAGAGAGAACCCGAAGCCTAGACCAACCAGCTTTTCATGCCCAACAAGTAAACCACAAAGGCACATAAAGTTTACAAAAAGAAGCAGATCTAAACTCAACAAAGGAAGGCTTGAGTCTCACACAAGAATCAGAAACTACAAAGAAAATTTGGATGTCAAAGTCACAAAGAAAAAATAATAACATGAAAAACCAAAATAATATATATGCCCACCAAATACCAATAGTCCTCTAGAGGAGTACAGTGAGAACCCCCTAGAGATAATGCAGGACATGGAACTCAAAAGAACAATTAATATGTTGGTATCAGGAAGCTGGAGGCTGTGCTGCCCAGGGATGCAAAATAGGTGGGGACGGGACAAGGCCAGGAGGACTCCTGGGGACCACAGGGAGGAACAGGGTTGGTCTGGATGCAAAGGATCAGTAATCAGTGGGGATTCTGGGCCAAGAGTTTAATCTGGGGTCTGAGGTGCCATGCCAAGAAATGGACCTGTACCCAGCCTAGGAGGAGAGATGGAATGGGGAAGCTAGGTGGGTGAATGAGTCTGGGCAATTCAAGGTGCAGTGGGTGCCATGGGACTCACCCAGGAAAAATGCCAGCGCCTTCAAAAGTATTGTAGAAGAAAATTTCCCCAAATTAATAAAAGACATGCCCATACAAATACAAGAAGCATATAAAACACCAAATAGGACCAGAAAAGAAACTCTCCACAGCACATCATAGTAAAAACACTAAATGTTCAGAAAAAAGAGGCAATACTGAAAGCTGCAAAAGAAAAACAACAAATCACATACAAAGGAAAACCCATCAGGATTACAGCTGACTTTTCAGTGCAAGCTATGAAAGCCAGAAGAGCCTGGACCAAAGTATTCCCAGCTCTAAATGACCACAGATGCCCACCCAGACTACTATACCCAGCCAAAATGTCTATCATAGTTGAAGGCAAAAGAAAAATCTTCTGTGACATAAATAGGCTGAAGGAATTCATGTCCACAAAACCAGCCCTTCAGACAGTTCTTAAAGCAATACAAAGAGCTGAAGAAAGGAATGACTATACACAAGGGGTGATGGAAATAAATTCAATGAAGTTATAACTGTGGAAATGCACAGCTGTATCAAGAATGTGAACAAAAATAAAAATGATAGGATTCAATACACATCTTTTATTAATAACTTTAAATATCAATGGCCCGAACTCTTCAGTCAAAAGATACAGACTAGTTGAATGGATTTTTTTAAAAAAAAACATCTTTTTGTTGTCTGCAAGAAACTCATCTCACTTTCAAGGACAGGCACTACCTTAAGGTGAAAGGATGGAAAAAAAATATACCAAGTAAATGATACTAAGAAGAAAGCAGGTATTGCAACTCTAATATCTGATAAAGCAGACTTTAAAATAAAACTAATCAGAAGAGATAAAGGAACAATAAACCAAGAAGATATTACAATCATTAACATATATTCACCAAACTCTGGTGCACCCAACTTCATAAAAATAATACTACAGGACTTTAAGACCCAGATTAATCTTACTCATTAATACTATGGGACTTCAATACCCCACTGTCTCTATTAGATAGGTCAACAGGACACAGAGTTAACAGAGAGATATCTGAATTAAACAATACCATATATCAAATGGACTTAACAGACATCTACCAAGTATTCCACCCAAGCACCAAAGGACATATTTCTACTCAGCACCCCATGGAACCTTCTCCACAATCGACCATGTACTGGGGCACAAAGCAAACCTCAACAAATACAAAAAGATTGAAATAATTCCATGCTATTCTATCAGACCACAATGCAAAAAAGCTTAAAATCAACAGCGAAACAATCCCCAGTAACCACATGAACACATGGAGATTAAACAACACACTCCTGAATGATGAATGGGTCAAAGGAGAAATTACGAAAAAAATAAAATTATTCCTGGAACTAAACAAAAAGGACAATAAAACACAACAAAACCTCTAGGACACACTGAAAGCAGTTCTTAGAGAGAAGTTTATAGCTCTTAGTGCCTACATTAAAAAATCAGAAAGATCATAAATAAATGACTTAACATTGTATCTCAAGACACTTGAAAAGCAACAGCAAATGAAACACAAACCCAGCAGACAAGAAGAAATAACAAAAATCAGAGTAGAAATGAATGAAATAGAAATAAAAAAACAATACAAAGAATCAATGAATCCAAGAGCTAATTCTTTGAGAAGATAAACGAGATTGATAAACCTCTAGCACAGTTAACCAAAAGAAAGAAAGAGCACCTCAAATCAACAAAATCAGAGAAGAAAAGGGAAACATCACAAAGACACCAAAGAGATCCAGAACATTATAAGGGAATACTTTAAAAACATATATACTACTAACTTTGAAAACCTAACAGAAATGGATGGGTACCTAAAAACATGGGAACCACAAAGCTAAACCAAGAAGAGATTAACAGCTTAAACAGACTCGTAACACATAAGGAAATTGAACAGTAACACAAAACCTCCCGACTAAAAAAAGCCCACAATCAGATGTATTTACAGTAGAATTCTACCAGGCATTTAAAGAGGATCTACATCCAACACTACGTAAGTTGTCCAAAAAGATAGAAATGGAGGGAGAACTTCCAAATTCATTCTATGAAGCCAGCATTGCTCTAATACCAAAGCCAGGTAAAGGTACAACCAAAAAAGAAAACTATAGACCATATCTTCATTGAAAATAGATACAAAAATTCTCAACAAAATTCTTGCAAACTGCATACAGACATACATCAAAAAGATCATTCACCATGATCAAGTTGGATTTATTCCAGAGATGCAGGGATGGTTCAATATACGTAAGTCAATAAACGTCATAAATCAGATAAATGAGCACAAAGACAAGAAGCACATGGTCATCTCAATAGATGCAGAGAAGGCCTTTGACAAAATTCAACGTGCTTTTATGTTCAAAATCCTAGAGGGAATTGGACTCGAGGGAACATACCTCAACATAATTAAAGCCATATACAACAAACCCACAGCCAACATCATTCTAAATGGAGAAAAACTGGAAGCATTCCCATTGAAATCAGGAACCAGACAAGGCTGCCCACTATTTCCACTTCTCTTTAACATGGTGCTTGAAACTCTTGCAAGAGCAATAAGACAAGAGAAGGAAATTAAAGGAGTAATAATTGGAAAAGAAGAGATAAAATTATCCTTTTTTGCAGATGATATGATATCATATCTAAGAGATACCAAAAATACCATGAGAAAACTCCTAGAAATTATTAACACTTTCAGTAAAGTGGCAGGTTACAAAAATTAATCTACAAAAGTCTGTAGACTTTCTATATACCAATAATAAGCAATCAGAGAAAGAGTACATGGAAACATTCCCCTTTACAATAGCTGCAAAGAAAATAAAATAGCTCAGAAAAAAACTGACCAAAGATATCAAAGACCTCTACAAAGGAAATTTTAATTCCTTAAAGAGAGAGATTGAGGAAGACATGAGAAGATGGAAGGACCTCCCATGCTCATGAATTGATATTGTGAAAATGACCATCCTACCAAAAGCCGTTTATAGATTCAATGCAATGCCAATCAAAATCCCAATGACATTTTTCACAGAATTGGAAAAAACCATCCTAAGATTCATATGGAAGCACAAAAGTCCTTGGATAGCTAAAACAACCCTGAGCACTAAAAGAAGTACTGGGGGGATTACAATACCAGATATTAAACTGTATTAGAGAGCTATAATCATAAAAACAAGATGGTACTGGCATAAAAATAGATCAGTGGAACACAATTGAAGACCCTAATATGAGTACATGCAATTTCATCCACCTGATATTTGACAAAGGGGCCAAGAACATTTACTGGAGGAAAGACAGCATGTTCAGCAAGTGGTGCTGGCAAATCACGATCTCCACCTGTAGAAGAATGAAACAAACCCCTATATTTCACCTTGCACAAAGCCAACTCCAAATGAATCAAAGACCTAAATGTGAAGCCTGAAACTCTGAAACTGTTAGAAGAAAACATTGGCAAAACCCTATAAGATACAGGTGTAGGAAAGGATTTTCTAAACCGGACATCAACTGCCTGGGAAACAAGGTTAAGAATCAACAAATGGGACCTCATTAAACTAAAAAGCTTCTGTACATCAAAAGAAGCAAC
>NW_008339003.1:1781038-1845612 GCF_000622305.1 Nannospalax galili
AAACCCACAGAATGGGAAAAAATCTTCACCAGTGACACATCTGACAGAGGTTTAACACCCAGAATATATAACGAACTCAAATAACAAATAATCAAGAAAGGAAGTAACCCAATTAAAAGATGGGCTCAGGAGCTGAACAGAGAGTTCTCAAAAGAAGAAATAAACATGGCTAAGTATCATCTTAAAAGGTGTTCAATATCACTAGTAATTAGGGAAATGTGAATTAAAACCACTTTAAGATTTCACCTTACCCCAGTCAGATTGGCTAAGATCAAGAGAACAAATGATACCAAATGTTGGAGAGGATGTGGGGAAAGGGGACCACTCATCCACTGCTGGTGGGGCTGCAAACTTCTTCGACGCCTATAGAAACAAGTGTGGAGAACTTAAAAAACTACAAATGAACCTGCCATTTGACCCAGTTTACCACTCCTTGGCATATACCCAAAGAACTCATCCTATTACAGAGACACTTGTACATCCATGTTTGTTTCTGCTCTTTTCACAACAGCTAAGAGATGGAAGCACCCTAAGTTCCCTCAATTGATGAGTGGATAATAAAATGTGGTTCATTTATATGATGGAATTTTGCTCAGCAGTAAAGAAAGATGAAATCATAAAATTTGCAGGTAAATGGATGGAACTAGAAAGTGTTATACTAAGTGAAGTAACACAGATTCAGAACAACAACAACAAAAAAAACGGTATATGTTCTCCCTCATATGTGGATCCTAGCACCAAATTCTTCTAAGTGAACCAGGAACCAGGATAATGAAGAGGAACCAGGAAAGTAAAGGAAAAGAATCTGAAGGAAAGGAACAGTAGAAAACAGGTGTTAACAAGGGAGATATGGACAATAATGGGGTTAGTTTAAGGGAGGGGGAGGGAAGGTTATACAAGGAACTTAGGAGATAAATGGAAATTTAGAGCTCAAGAGAGGTAGGACCATAGGAGATAGGTATTATTAAGGGAGAAATGGTAAAAACAGGGGCACCTTAAATGGGGAAACTGAGGTGGAAGGGTTAGACAATGTGAGAGAGAAACAATGCCTAGCTAGTTTCAGAAAACCAGAGGGAAACATATTAGGCCAACAACCAACCGACAAATTATACCTACAACCAGATCAAAGAATGTAATATATGACTAGGCAAGTTTTATCTGAGAGCGTTTGGTCTTTGCCCAAGTTATATCTACATGGCATATGGTAATTAAAAGTACCAGACTGGTGGAACTAACCTTCTTGGATGTTTAAGAGCCATACCTTGAGGCCTTATACTAATTTGGTCAGGGGGACATAAAGGACAGTTTTTGCTCCTTGCCCTCCTAGGTCGACTAAGTTCCGGGCGACTATGAGCATCTCTCAAAATATCCTGTAACTGTGGTGATTCACCCATCTTCTTGAGCATGGAGACCATGGAGACCCTACCAGATGGACCTGAATCAGTGTCCAGTCTACAAAGAGGAGGTCAACACAGAAGAAACATTTCCTCCATGCTTCCAAGCGAAGCCAGCCATGCTCAAGCAGGACCTTCAATTTATCTTCACATAGAACTGGTAAAAGAAAGGAGCCAGTGGCTCTTCCCAAGCCCATGTTATCCCTAAGGAACCGATCCTCAAATGATCTTAAGAGTGAAAATAAATTGTTTGATCTGGGTGAACTGTAGGGTCTTAAACACCCAAAAGGAAAGTAAAACCAAAGACTAATTGGGTCAATATAATTTTTAAGAGTCCATATGTATAGCTAAAGCCACATAACAACACAATGCCAGATAGGAGATACCTTCCTTTGAATTATTGGCTAAGGTGGCACAAGAGATTCCCAGACAGTAACCCAGCATAGAACTGGGAAAATGAACAGCAGACCCCAATTTTGTCTAAAGGAATATTGACAACTGATTGCTGTTAGATGAGGAACAGCTGATGTTCCTAAAACAAGGATCTCTTGATAGGCTGACTAGATTCAGCAGATGGACAAGCACTGGAGAATGGATGGTGGTGTCAACAACACAGTGGACAGTAACAGGGATGACAGAGTATATGAGTTCCAGTGTGTAGGAATGGAGGAGACTATGGGAGGGTGCCATTTGGGAAGTGGGCATATAGATGAATAAGATTGTGTAGGATGGTCTGTATGATATACATACAGAAAAATCAACAAATTTTTAAAAAAGATTTATATTTGAGGAGGAACCATGAAAGTTTACTTCACGTTAAATAGCAGAGGTGATAAACATCACCATTGAAATCTACCTGATGACTTTATATCCATACTCAGCTACTAAGGATCTGAGTGTAACCGATGATGACTAGTAATAACCAGATACATAGAGATTAAAGACACATGTGCAAACAACTATGTGTTAGTAGCATTAAAAATGTAGGAAATAGCATATTTTAAAATGAAATGGAGATCTTCTTTAAAGGGTAAAAACTCATTCAATTTTCTATCTTACAGGGTTTATACTGAGTACAATATTATATAACTGTATTCATTTAACTGTAAACCTAAAAATTAAAGACAATTTTGAAAGAGATGTATCTAAGCTCTTGAAATTGTTATTGAATATGTCAATGCTGCTGTAGTGAAATGCTTCTTCTAATTATGTGGTTATTAAATAAATAATTTTTAAATAAATAAATAATTTAGGACAAGTTTGTTCTTAGAACACAATTTTGAGAACATGGAATACAATATGCTCATTGGAAAAAATTGCAAAAGCCATCATCTCTTCTACATAGATGGCGCATTGGTTATTTTATTTCCTAGTCAGTGACTCTAGCCCAATAAAATTTGAAACATAATCTACCATCTCTTTAAAACCCCTATCTTGTCTATAATAATGATTATTACTTAATGAAGCATACCTTGCTTTTCTGCTCATTGATAAACCATCATTATTAAGTTAAATAATTTTTAGTTCTTTTTCCATTTTATTGAATTTTTGCAAATTTCATTCAATATATTTTGATCATATTTAGATCCACCCCCACATACACCCCATCTTACTAACCCCAGCTCAATTTCATGAACTCTTTTATATCAAGGCATATAGAGTCAAAGTATCTTTGGAAGAGTTCCATCCACAGGGCCCTAGTTAACTTACCAAGAGTCACACCTTTTTAAAAAAAAAATAAATAATTTATTGAGAATTTCATACAGGCATACAAAGTGTTTGCCCAGTCCCTCCCCTTGAACACCTCCCATATCTCCCCATCACTTTTTTCTGATGACTTCATGTACTATTTCTTATTTGATTTATTTTTTTATGGGGCTTTTCCCCCCTTTGAAGAGGTAACCCTAAAATCTTTTAAGGATTAAATAAAAGCTCCCAAATATTTTTGACATTTTTGGCCTTTGGAAAGAGTATGTCACTAAGAGGCCCAAGGACATTGTGAGTTTTAGCCAAGAAACTGGCTACTTTTCTTTGGGGTCTTTTTACCCTAACTGCCTAGCCAGTTCCTACCTCCTATTCTTATCACACCATCCTCCGAAGAGGTTACCCAAATTGCCAATAGGGAATCAGGACACAGACTGCTCTGGCTTCTTCCATGTTGAACAGGGAGGGACGCAGGGTAAGGCAATTGGAGAACCCCTTCCGTGGGTCTATCTAAAAGACTCCCGAATTGCCTAACTCTTATCTATAGGGGGAAAAGAAAGTTTTCGAATCATTAATAGGAGGTGTGAAGAAGTAAAGGCACGAGTAATTAGCATTACAAGTTCTAGACAGGGAACTAGAAAAAAGAACAGGGCAATTTTCAAATGTTCATGAGAGTCCATTGGAATTTCTTAACTAGGGCTTCCAAAAGCATCCCTCTATTGGGTTCCTCCTCATTTTTCTTTTCTCTTCCTAGGCTGGACTCTAGAGTGATGGATTAAGGGTTTGCTTTCAGGTATTTTGATAGCTGTTGGAGTGGTTAGAATCAGTGTCAGTTCCTTCTCAAAGGCTTCTACATAGGGGGAGAAAACAAATTTCACCATCATTTTAGAACAATTGCTGATTGTCTCCCTTAGCTACAGGTGGACACTACAGTATTGGAGACCAAGATTTGAAGTCTTACATCTGAGCAGCACTTTCTGGTTAGGAAAAAAAGAGAAATAATTGTCTAAATAACTTTTTATATAGACTTAAGCCTAACGTCTGGGATTGCCCTTGAACTCTTAAAGAAATATACCGATAACTACTCTTTGGTTATACCTTCCTTTTGGGTGTTTAAGACCATCGAGTTGACCCAAATAAATCAATTTACTTTTACACTTAAGGTCATTTGAGAATCTGTTCTTCAGGGGTCACATGGGCTTGAGAGGAGCTCCTGGATCCTTTCTTTTACCAGTACCACCTATGTGAAGATAAGTCAAATGTCCTGCTCCACAAGGTCTGGCTTCATTTGGACGCATGAATGAGATGTTTCCTCTGGGTTATGAGAGATAACTCTTTGTAGACTGGACAGTGGTTTAAGTCCATCTCATGGGGTTTCCATGTCCTCCCTGAATAAGAGGACAGGTTAGTCACCACAGTTACAGGACATTTTGAGAGATGTTCCATAGTTCCCTGGAACTAAGTTGACCTTGGAAGGCAAGGGGCAAAAACTGTCCTTTAAGTCCCTCTGACTACATTAGTATAGGCCTCAAAGTATGGCTTTTAAACATCCAACAAGGTTAGTTCCACCCGGCTGGTACTTTTTATTTTCATGTGCTATGTAGATAAGGCTTCGGTAAAAAAACAAATATTATCACATAAACCTTGACTAGATATATACTTTATTCCTTAAACTAGTTGACTAAACTATGACCATAGACATTTTAAGATTATATATTATTTTTGTCTCATCCTTTATATATCATAACAAACCTAAGCAGAACTCTATCACTTGCTTATGCTTTCTCATTTTTTCTATTTTAGAAAATATCTCCATGCCCATAACCTTTTAACAATAATTAAGAGACATAATAGCATTAACAAATAAATTTTCCATCTGTTGTGAGACTTCTTTTCCTGGGGATGCTAAGTAATGCTTAGTCCCTTTCAAGGTTCTAGTATAGAGCCAATGTTTGATTAAATTTTTACTGGGGAACCAATGAATTTATTGAGCTTACTTATGGAGATAAATGAGGGGTTGCTGAGGTATGTGTATGACCTGAGGGTATGCACACTGGAAAACCTTTACCCAGCACGGGTCATGCCTTCTCTTCCTAGCCTTTAAAAGGGGCTGACTCTCCTCTTCCCAACCACCATCAGTCGCCAATAGCTCCTCAGGTACAGTTGGGATTTCTTAACTCTTCTCTATGTCTATGCTGGGATTTTGCCTGGTTTGAACTTACATGGGACCTTTGCATGTTGTCAGCGTTTCTGTGAGTTCATATGAGTTACTTCACAGTTGTCTATAAACCCCTGTTTCCTTCTACTACCTCTGGCTCTTACCATCTTTCCACATCCCTTTCCACAATGATTCCTGAGCTTTTAGAGGCAGAAGTTTTATATAGATGTCCAATTCAGGGGTAGTCACTCCATAGTCTCATTCTCTGCATATTGGCTAGTTGTGGGTCTCTGTGTTAATCACTACCTGCTGCATAAGGAAACTTCTCTGGTGAGAGCTAAGAGATACATTAGTTTAAATGTATAACAAAAAGTCATTAGGAGCCACTTTAATATTATATCTACCTAGTAATAGCATTAGGCTCTCCCCCATGCCCTGTGTCCTGTCTAGCCACATGTTCCTAGGCCTGATATCAATATCAAGTATGGGCTTCATCTTATGAAGTAGAGCTTATCCATGTAGAAAGTGGTTGGTCACTCCCATAACATTCATGCTATTATTGCACCAAAAATCATGTGTTTTATTAAATATTATCATATTCTCCTCCAAAAATTAAGAAAATGAAAGAAGCCTGTTTCTGTGCTGAAAGTGTTCTGGATTTCTTTCAATATATCCTTGATTAAGACAAAATCTGCTGTTCTCTGTAGCTTCCTTACCATATCCATCTTTTATCCATAAAATATTTTCTAAAGTTGAACATGAGCTGGATAAAAGCTTGAAATCACACATTCCTCTCCTTCCTTCTCCAGTACTCACATGTGATTTCCACCCACTTTTAAATTATTAGCTAGTGCCCAACATTGAAATTGGAAGGGGAGATTCATTAGACTCAAATTTAATCACACATGATACTTAATAAGGTGGCGTTAGATACTCAAGGAAAGAATCTATATTCACTTCCATTCTGTGAGAATTTCCAAAAACCTAAAAGGTCTCATTTCTGGGGAAGGGGAACAGGAAGCAGTTAGCAGTGTAAGAGAGACACAGGCCACTCTTCCCTGCAGACGCCGGCACATAGAGAGGAAGTCTGCTTGAGATTGCTTTACCAGCTCACTCTCACCTTAGCACAGAACAGGGCTTGTATTAATATACATCAGCATAAAAAATGTCTTAAAATAAGAGAATACATGCTGGTATTGGAACCCCATCGAGCCTTTTATCACTCAAGGTATAAACTAAAGCACACATTATTTAACATTTGCATTTAAATTTCCCAATCTACAAAATATATTTGAACTCTACAGTATAATTGTGAAGAATAAAAATATAAGATGTTCGGCAGAGAACAAACTTTCAACAATGATAATTTTCATCGAAATTGTTTCTTCAAAATAAATTTAGCTTCCTAAACACGTGAAATCACAAATGTTAAGTCTGGGTATTTTTAATCAAGAAAAACAAAAGGGTTTGAATGCGACAATAAATTTAGGTTACCAAATTTTAATTTTATTATACTTTTAAAATTTTTGAATATTTTTCCAAAAGTTCTATTTTTCAAAATATAATGTCCATTAATAGAAAGTCCACCTAAATTTGATACATACAGCATGAATCTGACCAGAGCTTAAGAATGTGTTTATTATTGCTTAAAGGCTCATTAGCACACAGCTAAGTGGAAAGGGAGGTATAATTTGCAACAGGAGTAAAATGTGGAGGCTACACACCATAGAGAGGAAAAACAGATGCATGAGGAGCAGAGTCCGAGGTGGCTCTTCCTCACTGAGAGCCACCAAACGGCCGTGGCGGCTGTGGTCCTTCTGCTCTCATGAGTTCACAGTCTCTTCAGTCCCAAACCCAAGGCAGCTCAATAGAAATTCGACCCCATGCCTCAAAAGAAGGCAGTTGAGTAAACCTCCACTCCTCGGGTAGGATGCGTCGCCCTGTGTATCACTTCCTGTTTGGGTCACTGTTCTCAGTGCACAGAACAAGCCGTGTTGTGACCTGACGTGGTAGAGTGGTGAAGATATTTTGAGAGGATGAAGCTAAAAAGTAAATTCAATTTGGTGTCCACCAAGAGAGGCAAAGCAAAAAGAAGTTTAAAATATGCCCTCTAACGCTGCTTGTACGATCTTCTTGGACAGCACAGAAGCTCCGATGACTACAGTGGACGTTCGCAAATGAACAAGGCAGATACGGTTGGAGTTGTCATCACTTTATAGCTGTCGCCCTCAGAGGTGCACGCTACAGGAAGGAAGGAGAGCTGTGCTTTGGAAGTACGTCTCCGTGAAGTCACTGCCCCATTTGTCCCAGTTTCTTCATATAAGCAAGAAAATCAAATAAAATTCCAGCTTTGATTTTAAATCAATGAATTTGCCGGCTTGAACTGCTCTTTTCCTAAATGAGGACATTTAGCAATTTACTTTTCATTTGGGCCACAACAGAGTATGATCTCATCTTTTTTAAATTGGTCCGCTGTTCAGGCGAACAAACTATGGGTATGTGGCTCCCCTCAGTGGCCACAAAGAATCTCAGCAAGGTTCCGAAAAGGCAGGAGCAGGGTCTCGCATCTGCAGCAAAGCTGGCTGTTCCCTTGTCCTCATCACCTGGTAACAGCTGGTGTACCCATAAAAACGAGATGGAAAACGGATACGGGTCGAATCCAGGAGGACTTTCCTTGTAGAGAAAACCAATTTCAAATAACAGAAGTGCCAAGATTAAGTTTCCAAGAACTCCTGGAGCTTAAAAGACAAGCTAGAGTTAAAGAGGGGGGGCAAGCTTCATGTGCAAACCATTTCATTGGCAGCTTCGGGTTTAAAAAAAATAGAACAGATTCTATAGCACTGGGGGAAAGGCTAATGCCGGAACGTTCACAGCCCGACAAGTAATTGAAATGGGAGCTGACATGATGAAAAACGGCTACATACAGAATACATTCCAGCTGACTGTCTTCAGCAGGAGCAGCCCCTGGAGGTTTGTGTCAGACCCTGGGCATTTCACAGCATCAGGATTTCTGGACTTTGGCCCAGGCTTCAACCATGTTCCCCTGACAATGCCTCCGTTTCCCTGAAAGTGAGCCTTTCATAGCAGCCTCAAAATCTGAAGTCTATCTTCTGAGGAAAGAAAATGCTTCGGGTGAAAAAAGGGAGAAGATATATCTGCTTCCAAATTCATAGCCCTCCATATTTAACAGCACTATACAAACCCCAAGATTATTCCCAATAACTTACACTCATTGTTGCCAACTTAAGTAAAAGCTAGGAGGGAGTTACGCCAACCCCAGTCCTTCCATGAATCCCTTCAACAAGGCTGCCTCCTCAATTCTGACACCTCACTAAACCTCTTAAATATGTCTTCCTGGGGAGTATGGTGGCCTACACCAGCCGGCTCGGCTCAGCACTCGGGAGCGGAAGGCAAGAGGACTCCAGTGAGTTTAAGGTCAGCCTGGGCTACATACGGACACCCTGTCTCTAAAAGCAAAGCAAAACAACACGGAAAAGGTCGTCTTAACTAATCCATGTATGACCTCTTCTTACCTCTGTCCCTCTTATTGGTGGTCCTTCCTACATCCCACACCTCCCACTGGTCTCAGGACGGCTGTCCAGGCCCCGTTCGCCCTCCTCAAGACACTGCTTTTTACCTAGGTCAAGAACTTGACTCCTCTGTCTTCTCTTTCACACCCTCTAATCTTCTTCTAACAAACTTTCCTCGCCCTCCCGTTGTTACTAACATGTTAAGCAGAGTGTGTAAAAGGATGTTACTAAAGACCATCTGCCTCACATAGAGCTGCAGAACTCTAAACCCCAGAAAGTCTCAAGATTTAACGTGACAAAGCTTTCAACTCAGTCTAAGCGGTCTCTGACTTGGTCAGATAGTGACATTGAGGCTTAAAGCAGGTGTCTTGCTCACTTGAAACACAGTAGCTTTTGAAACTAGTACTACGACCACCACTGACAGAAAACAGCACAGAAAAAGTTTTGGGAATAGGGTTAGGATCTGATACACACTAAGCATTGTGACTTAAAAAGCTACCTGACAACATTTATCTTTGAATCTGAGTGTTAGAAGCAATTGCTTTCTAATTGTAATTATTTTGTCTTTTACATTCTTCCTTTTTTAATTTTTTTGCTTCATGTCCATATGAATAATTAGCCGCTTTCTGATAAACGTCTCTTCCCTGGCTATTGTGTATGAACATAATGTTCTCATTTTTAAGGGATATCGTTTTCACATGTTGTCATTAAAAATTGCATTCACAGAAAGCAAGCTCTGGCTTCAGGTTTTGTTTTGTTTCGCCAGGGAAGTTAATTGCAGCTGTACTCCCGTAACCTCCCTGTTCTTGTGGAGTTAAACATGGGTTTGCTATGCTGGGAAAGCTTTATGAAAGGTCTGGAATCCAAAACAAGGGCAACAATAAATACCAATTATCCCCAAGCCTTGGCTACCGCTGCCTTCGCAGGTTAGAGCAGCAAGCTCAGCTTTTGACTTCCGTAAGCCTGGAATCTCCCAACGCTCTACAGCAGCTGTCTTGGGATGGTACCTTGGGTGGCTCTCTCTCCTTACTGAATGTGGTAACTGCATGAAGGTGCTCGTGAATAGCATTCCTCCTCCCTTCCTCCCTTTCTTAAGTGTTTGCATTCTCAAAAGACATTTAGCATGAGTGATGTGCTCATCTGTCTCCTAACACTTATTTTGTCTTGTCCTAACTAGAAATTGAAATTGGAATTCAGTTGTAGAACAAAGAACATCCAATGCAAAGTAAAAAAACTGAATATGCTTTTCAATTTGAGCAGAGAAATGTACTATGTCTTCCTCGTTTCTACAGTTCCCTTTTAAACTGCTGAAATTTGGGACATTACAGATAGAGCTATCAAGATACAGAGATGCACAAATTAAGCTATCAGCACAGGATACTGAATTCCCTATAAAAACACTCAAGTATAGAAGTAAACAGAACACTATTGGTAATTTAACTAACAGTGACAATTAGCTACAGTGTAACACAAATGACACAAATACTGGCCATGGCGACCTCTAGTGTTCTCTCAGTTAAACAATCAACAGTTACAAGAATAAATGCTTGTCTCCCATCCTGTTTGACAAACACCCAATCCAACTGTAATTTCTGAAAATGAAAAGGATCTCACCAGCAAGGTAGCTTATAACATCATAACACACTTGAAGAATTCATATCTGTTACCATATCGTCATTCTAATGAATCTCTTTTTCCCAGTTTTGTCTTTAACTTCCTAGCCTTGGCTCATGTGGCTGTATATGGCTGTAGTCATCACTAGGTTTTGTTCCTTACAGTATGTACATCATTTATTCATAAGTTTAGAGAAAGAGTTTATTTTCTTGACTTTTTGCTTGGGAAATCAGTAATTATAAAGAGAGGCCTCAGTGGGTTTATCATTGGAAAAGTCTCCTTTGTGTAATTAATTAAGCTCTATCTCCTAAAATTTAAATGCAACTATTCATAAGGAAGATCATTAAACATTAAAATTAGCTGATTGATCAGAATTGATCAGCATGTAGAGAAAAATACCTAATGTAATGGGAAATTTCCTTGGTGCAGAATGCCTGAACATGTGGCATTTCTGACTTCCTACCTCAAATGTGATAAAGAAAAAACTTTGTTTTGCCCCATGCTGAATCTGGCCTGGGAAACAGGACCAGACTAACCAAGAGGGGAACTGCTATTTGTAGCTCACAAGCCTGATTTAAAATAACAGCTAAAAACCAAACAAAAGCTCATATTTCTGAAATCTGTGCGTTTTTTTTTTCCAACAAAATCATTATTATTATTATTATTTTTTTAGCAAAAGCAGTTCAATCCTCTCAGGTCCTACAAAATTAATAAACAAATGCTTAAGCTATGGAAACAAGGAGTTGTAATTCTGTTCTCTTATCCTGCACAAAGAAATAGTGACTGAAAACAAATATTTCTGGAATGTCCTCATTTATGTCTTATTTCCTGTTATCTCTCCATTTTCCTCACTGAGTAATGTCAGAGTGAGCTTGAGACACATGATTAAGTGACAGTGACACAGGGCCAGGCCCTTAGTAACTGAGGTGGTGCTATACAGCTCATCTTTTCAATAGGGTACCAGAATTATCAGTTCATATTTCCTGAAGTGCTGGACCTTCATCTCATTGTGTCCCTGTCTGCAACTGTTATGACTGTAGAATTATATATAGGAAAAATGAAATATTAAAAATACCCCTTAGACTGAACTAAGAACTGATTTTGTTTTACACATAATTACTTAAAGCTGTCTCTAAGTAGCGATGTGGTTTGGATGAGCAATGTCCCAGGTGGGTGAGTATATTTGAGCACCTGGTCCTTCCGTAGTGGTGCTGTTTTGGTAGGTCATGGAGCCTTTGGGTGATGAAGACTTGCTGAAGGAGGTGCATCACTAGGGGTGGGCATTTAGGGCTCACAGCTGTACCAGCTTCCTGCTTGCACTTTTCTGGTTCCTGTTCGGTTGAAGTGTAGTACCCCAGCTCCCAGCTCCTCCTGCCATGCGGTGCCTGCCATGGTGGATTCCCTGGAACTGTGAGCCAAAATGAGCTTTCTTCTGTAAGCTGCTTCTGGACATGGTGTTTTAAAAAGTAGCTAATATAATTAGCTGTGCAGTCATTGAATCAAAATTTAATTTTATTATTGACATTTTGAGGAACTCAAAAAAGAAAGAGGGGAAGAATTTGTGTTTGTGTAGAAGGGATATCTTTTAAAGTGCCCACACACTGAAAGTGAATGAGCACTCTGGTAAAGGGACAGTGAAAATCATTTAATTGTGCAGGAAATAAAAAAATCAAAAGTGAGAGAGATCAGCTGTCATCCATTACTTTCTGAAGTTAGTAAGTAAATAACAAAAACAACTGTGGCTTGTTTAGGACCAGCACAGCTCTCAGAAGGGCTGAGAGTCACAAAGCACAGAGAAGCGCAGCACTGATCTCATGAGGTACCCAAGACACCAGACAGGAAACTGGGTCAGTGACAGTCCTCAGATGAGTGCTTAATGTTGTGGTACTGAAGAGTCCATTACCTAGTATCTTGAGGCTTATCAGTCAAATTTCTTTCCACTAATTGATAATAATAATTGAAGAAATAGAACAGAAACAAAATATCTCTTCAGCAGTTACTCTTAGGAATACAGTATAATCTGTACCAATATAGTATTTCTGAGCTGAGAGATCTTAAGTCCTTTTTCTCAAAAGGTAACAAATCCTTCAGATTTAACGGACTCTCACTTATTTTTGCAATCTTCCTGTTCCACTATGTGTCCAGCCACTTTAGTTACTGTGCTAACAATATCATGAGTGTTCTAGATTCATATGTAGAGAACATATTGGTCAAACTAAATAAAAGTACTTTTAGTATCTTATAATCAGATGCAAATCTTACATAAGAATATAAATAATTTGTTCCATGTGTCATGAACCTTATTTCTACCGATTAAAAAACTGAGAATTATCAGACCTTACATTCTGTAAATATGTATTATGTCTCAAAGATTCTCAACAGAAATATGTGTTCTCTTTGGGATGTACTATTTTTTATTTTGTTTGGGACTAGAGAGGACACAGCCAGTAAGACTGTGTAGTGGGCCGCTCTTGGAGAAGACCTGAGTTTGGTTCTCAGCACCCACTTCAGGCAGCTGACAACTGTCTGTAACTCCAGTTCCAAGGGGATCCAGTGCCTCTGGCCTCCATAGGTACCTGCACACATGTGCTCATGACCACACACACACACACACAGAGAGAGAGAGAGAGAGAGAGAGAGAGAGAGAGAGAGATACACTCACACACGAGCATGCACATATTTTAAAATAATAAAAGTGAATCCTAAAATTTTTTCATTTGATTGATTGGTTAGTTTTGAGAGGGTCTTGCTATGTTGCTCCAGCTGGCCTGAGACTCAAAAGCTCCTGCCTCAGCCTCTCAGTGAGCTGGGATTCCAGGTGTGTACCACCATACCCAGCTTGAACTGCACTACTGAGGCTAATAGTATTTTATTCCACTCTTTTTTTTACTACTCTTGTCACTGCTGGGGAGTGAACCTAGAGCAAACCCACCCTCAGCCTGATGTTGTCGTCTTTACATGAAAGAATGCTCACACAACACTTTGAATAATTCTTAACACACAATCGACATTTAATGAACACTATCACATAATGGACGTTTAATGAACGCAATCACATAATGGACATTTAATGAAGGCTATCAATCTTGCTCCCATTTTTCAGGACATGAGCATTGTCCACAGCTTGACTTATTGCACAGACTCAAGGGATACCTTTTGAAACTGTATCAAATCCCTATGATTCCTTTATTGGGGTTTCGATGATGCTGTTTTCCTTTTGTTTTGAGTTTAATTTAATTTTAAATAAGATTTATGGACTTATAACTTGCATTAATAAATGTACCCATTTTAAGGGTGTGCCTGTTTGATGAACCTTGCCAAATGCGCACACACACCCAAGTAGTCGCTTCCACAGCTAAGACATGAAAACCACCACATGTCCCCAGAAAGTCCTCTGATGCACTTTGTAATGAATACCCCTACCTTTAATTTCTACCACTGTAAATTTTGTATGAGTGGAATTACACAGTGTACAAGCTTTTATGTTTGCCTCTTTATCTCAGAATTCTTTAGAGATCAACCATGTTGTGGGAGTAACTTTGCTCACCTTTACTGCTAAGTGATATTATATCCTATGGACATATTATGATGCATTTATCTATTTGCTGTGAATGACATTTTAGTGGATTCTATTTTTAATCTATTAAAAATAAGCTGTTATGAACATCCCTATGTAATTATGTGACCACACTTTTCTTTTGCTTAGGGGAATGAAATCATGGGTCGTACAGTAGCTATAAGTCTAACTGCATTTGATACTTTCCAACTATTTTCAAACAGTTGCATCATGTTATTTTTGTAACCATAGTATGTACATTTCCATCATGGGTTTTTGTACATGCAGTATGTATGAGCGTGCCCTTTGTTTTTCATCCCTGTCAACATCTGACATTGTCCATGGTATTATTTTTCTATATCTATGACCAAAAACAAGTGAAATAACATATGGAAATATGCTTCAACTTATAAACAAAGAAAAGGACTTTCTGAGCAGAAGCCAGATAGTGGGGCTATTAAGACCAACAATTGACAAGTAGGAACTCATGAAACTAAACTTTGCTTCTCCATAGCAAAGGACACCACTATTTGACTGAAGAGGAGGCTGTTCAATGAAAAGAAAGCTTTACAAGCTATACATCTAAGAGAGAGAAAGTTGGTGTCTAGAATAAAAAACAAAAAACTAAAAAAGCTAAACACACACACAGAAGCAAATAACACAAAATTTAAAGTTGGGGCATGAAACTAAACAAAGTTCTCAAAAGAAGAAATGCAGGAGGTGGTTGGTTACTCCCATAACATTCCTGCCACTGTTGCACCATGGGCATATCTTGCCAGACCAGTCATTATTGTAACCAACAGGATTCACAGCTGGGTAAGACTGATGATTAGTTATCTCTTCCAGTATCATGGATAGCACCTTCCAGTGCTATGAAAGTTAACCATTAGCAATGAAGCTTCCAGTGTAGTACCAGCTTGATTTCTAAAACACGTTTGTATCGTCTTCAGCAATAGGATCTTACCTTCAGGTTCTGAAGGACGGCCAAGAGCAATGGCAATAGCAAATATTGTTTGAGGGCCTGTGGGACCCTGGTCCATAACACCAAAAGAGGGACTCCATTCCTGGCATTGGATTTTTATTTACTACCCTGTAATGTCTGGTAGGTCCACTGAGCCCCTGCTATGGTATCTCATAAACTCTCTTCATATTGCACATGTATATATTTTAAGAAGTTTCTATAGCATTAAGTTTTTATATGAATTTTTCAAAAGACTTTTAACACCACTTGTCCTCCCCTCATACCCTCCTCTACCATGCCCCCCCATTTCCCATCCTACTTAAGTCTTCCTATTCCATCATTTCCGTTTTCTATCACTGTATGTTATGTCAAGTCCCATGAACCCTCCCATGGCCCCTTACTAGTTTCTTAACATCTATGGATTTCCCAGATGAAATAAAGCTCTCTTAAGATTCAAACCTACCATTCATGTAACAGAGCATGTGATGTTTGTCTTTGTGGGTCTGAGTTACCCTGTTCAGGATGATTGCTTCCAGTTCCATCCATTTACCTGCAAATTTCATAATTTCACTTTTCCTACGAGCTGAAAAATATTCCATTGTGTAAATGTGCCACACTTTCATTATCCATTCATCTACTGTTGGACATCTACGTTATTTTCATTACAGTTACTTTCCTGGTAATTGGAAATAGAGCCGCAGTGAACATGGATGTGCAGGTGTCTCTGTGGTAGGATATAGAGTCCTTTTGGTATATTGCCAAAAGTGCTGTGGCTGGATCATGTGGTGGATCTATTAGTAGCATTTTCAGGAATCTCCACACTTATTTCCATAGTAGCCTCACCAGTTTGCACTCCCGGTAGCAGTGACTAAGGGATCCCCTTCCCTCACATCCTCTCCAGCATTTTTCATTGTTTTCTGTATCTTAGGGTTTATGTCATAAAATGGAGCCCATACCTGGAACTGTTATCAGGTCTGAGAACCTGTGCCTAGACAGGTCGCAGACCATAGAGGAGAAACAATTACTATTATTCTTCTAAATGACATAGTCTTCAACTGACTGTTGGTGACTTTCTGTTATACCTATAGATTAGTGCATCATGCATCTCTCAGCTCTCACCAGTGATGCTTCTTGCAGCAGATGACAGTTAACACAGAGACCCACAACAGGCCAATGTGCAGAGAATAAGAGGCCATCAAGTGCTCAGCACTAAACAAAACACCTACATCACACTCTCTCCTCCAAAGGCTTAGGGATCAATGTGGAAAAAGGAATGGAAAGATCCTAAGAGCCATAGGATAAATGCAAGGAAACTGTGTTGTCTGGACACCAGGAAGGAGCTGCACATATAAACCCACACAGTTGTGACAACATGCATAAGACTTGTGCAAACACAAGCCAAACAGAGTCCCATCATGGATGAGGGAGGTGGGCATGAAGTCCATAGGCAATTGATAACTGCTTGGATAGGGAGAATCCGTTTTCTTTAAGGATATGATACATAATAGGCTGACTAGGCTACAAGGGATAAACCAAGAGCATTTGGGGAATACAAATTAGACTTGATAGACCTTTAAAAAGGCATGCCTTTAATCCCGGCACTTGGGAGGCAGAGGCAGGTGGATCTCTGTGAGTTCAAGGCCAGCCTGGTCTACATAGTGAGTTCCAGGACAGCTGGGGCTACAGGGAGACCCTGTCTCAAAAAAACAAAAGAAAAGAAAAATTATGACAGATGATTTGAAGTGGGAGGTGGGGATAGGGGAATGGATATGAGTATAATCAAAATGCATTTTATGCAATTCTCAAAGAATAAATAATTTTGTAAAACACAAGAAACTGGTAAGTGGTAACAAGGAGTGTGAATTTCCAGGAAAGGGGGACAGAATGCAGGTAGTATGAAGGGGGAGAAAAATAACAGCAGAAAGGGTTAAGTGAGGTACAGGATGGAAGGGCACAGTAAAGGAGGGAGTATGGGGGAGGATAAGTCTATGAAAATCTACTACTGTAGAATTGTCCTAAAATATACATAGATATACATATATGTATATATATACATGCACATATATATGTATATCATACACACACAAAAGGGTTTAAATCGAATTACCCTATAATGATGACAACCCCCCCAAAACACCATAGGCTATCAAATAAAAAGCTCAGTGCCAAGAATGAGTTACCTCTTTTCAAGTTATTGGTCAGTGGAATCCCTTTGACACAATCCCCAACAGTACAGGCTATTGCCATTGCTCTTGGTTTGTCTCCAGAGCTTGACAGTAATATCCTATTGCTGAGGACATCACAGACCTGAGTCATAGGACAAGGAGACATCAAGCTGGTACTGGCCTGGAAGCTTCATTTCTACTGATTAGTTTTTATAGTGCTAGAAGGTTCTGTACATGCTACAAGGGAAAAAAGTCATCAACACTTACCTAGCTATGAACCCTGTGAGCTACAGTAACAATGGACCTAGCAAGATATGGTCATCTGTGCAACAATGTCAGGATTATTATGGGAGTAATCAACCATTTTCTGATTGGATTTAAAGTCTGCTCACAAGATGGAATCAACCATGCCTGGATCTATTAAGTGGGCCAAAAACTGGTGGCTGGCTAGGTCATAGGGACATAGAAGTAATGAAGTTGTGATGAGGTCATAATCTCTCTCTCTCTCTCTCTCTCTCTCTGTCTCTCTCTCTCTCTCTCTCTCTCTCTCTCTCTCGCATCAAGGTCTTCGGGCCAGGAAGAGAGCTCTACTAAGAGACAAATCTGTCTTCCACCTTCTCAGCCTCCAGAACTCTGGCAAAAAATGTTTATTTTAAATCTGTGGCTAATGCAAGGCAAAATAGAAAGGGTGAGCTGAGAAAGACCTTGGTTTAATAGAGTCTTATTAGCTGCACTACCAAGATAGGTGAGTTTACCTATTAGTATTTCTACATGAAGGAAAGTCTCTTATCAGAGCTGCATCAATGCATTCATTTATCCAGGAATAAAGTTTTTGAGATTTAACTATGTTTAGGTATCATTAGAACTCTGGTGGTGATTAAAAAAGGAGGTAGATTCATGTGAAACTGATTTGGGGGTGGTGTGTATATGACTCAGTGGACAAGAAGACTCAAGATATATGAGCTGAAATCACACATGTGAATATTAAGAATTCTAAATATATGTGTATTTTCTTCATAAATGTCTCAATGTACTTAAGTATTTTTCACAAATAACTAGATGAAATACTTTTTTAATTTCCATATAATTTTTCCACTGAGATTTGATTTCAAAACTCCTCTTTAAAATTCTGATTGGAAAAATGTTTTGGAGAAAGCAATAAAAAGGAGATAGTTTGGTAGAACCACCACTTCTTAAAATTCCAAAATGACCCAGTGAGGTCGATACGATTAATCCTATTAATCCTATTAATAGTTTGGTAGAACCGCCACTTCCTAAAATTCCAAAATGACCCAGTGAGGTCGATACGATTAATCCTATTAATCCTATTAATAGTTTGGTAGAACCGCCACTTCCTAAAATTCCAAAATGACCCAGTGAGGTCGATACGATTAATCCTATTAATACTATTAATAATAGTTTGGTAGAACCGCCACTCCTTAAAATTCCAAAATGACCCAGTGAGGTCGATACAATTAATATTCTCACTTCAAAACCCAGCGAAGAGCCTGGGAAATGGGCAGCAGGGCCCAACCTTAGCAGAGGAACTATTGGCAGTTGATCACTCCTTAGTGAGGAGACTTGGTCTTTAATGGAGTGAGGAGCGATGGCTGAGGCTGACCAGACTTTAATAATGAACTTACACTGAAGGACATCTGGGTACAAAAGCTTGACTTCATAGCTTTAACACGTATGACAGAATTCATGAAATCCAGTGGGGGCAGCGTGGGGTGCAGATAGGGAGTAGGTCTAAATACGATTAAGACTTAGTATATAAAATCACAAACATTCAACAAAATACACTAAAAATATTGTCACTTTAGTGCAGGAAGCTATTGCTCCAGGAATTGAATGATTTCTTAAGTTGCATAGTGAAAAGTGTACGGCAGCTAATATTTGAACACGGAGGTGTGAGACTCCAGAGTCTTTTCTTTAGCAGAGGTAGATTTATCATGAAGAAATGGTCTTAAGGGGCTGGAGAGTCTCACAGTGCTTAGGGAAAGGACCTTAGTAATGTGGATTATGAATGTGATTAAAAAGAAAACATATAAATTTACTCCTGCACAGAAAATATCACAGAAAAGCCTGTCATAACTCTAAACATTTACATAAGATTACAAAAGACCCTAAGAAGCTGTGTGATAAGAAAACTTTGATCCAGGGAAGGGCCAATATTATTCCATTTCCTCTACAGAAATTAATACTATAATGTTACAATCATATGAAGAGGCAATTAAAATACATATTTAAAAGTGTATAAGGAATATATATTTGGAATGTTTTGGTCATTCATTAAAATGACTATCTTATTTTACTAGATTTTTGTAATTCTTGACAAAGTTTTCAACATTTTAAGAGTTTCCACTTGTTATAATTTCTCATTTCAAATAAATATTTCCTTCCACATCTAAGTTTGAAGCTTGCTTTATAAGTAAGGACTCACCAAAATTATATAAACAGTTCCACTAAACCCGGTCATGCCTGTGATTTCTACTTATCAAATCCCCAGGTTCTTCTCTAAGAACCATCTACAGTGAAACAATCTGACAGGTGACCAGGAGTGTGGCAAGGGAAAGACTTCCTCTCACAGATAGCTAACCAAGAGTTCCTGGGAGATGGGCAAACCCCAGAGGCCAGAGCAGGTGCCAGGGAGTGGGAAGAGAGGGAGCCTCTCATAAGGACACAGTGATGGGAGGAAGCGGCCACCTACAGAGCCCACACTGCAGTGTTGTGTTCTATGCGCCCTGGCCATTCGCTGTTTTCAACACGGTCTGTGCATCTTACATAACTCACCTGCAGTTTATAAATCACTTTCACAAAATTGACAAATTATTTAATACTCACTTTGGGGACTGGGGATGTAGCTTATTCAGTAGACTACTCACATGAACCCTGGGTTCCATTCCCAGAACCACATACATGCTTACATGAGCACACATGCAATCCTTGAAGTAGAGGCAAGAAGGATCAAGAATTCAAGGTTACCCACAGCTGTGGGCTCATGAGTCCCAGACCAATCTGGCATATGTGACAGACATGTGGTCTCATAATAATAATGCATATGTACATATTTTCTTACTTTGGGCAATTCACGGGGAATCTAAGAGCAACAAAGAATATTAGGGGTGCTAGAGATGTGATTTCACTTAACTGGAGAGCAAGATTGACTTTTCAAGGACACATGCCTCACTAGCGGTGAAAGTCCAACCAAAGAACCAAATAGAACTGAAATGCTCTCCTCTATTTAAGTCATTGAGAGGAGAAATAGTGATTACTAGGAAACCTACCACAAATGTGACTTTTAGGATCATTGAAATATACACAAATATACACACACAAGCCTTTATGCCAAGTGTTATATATGATGTTTGATGTATAACATGCAGTTAAGAGCTGTGAGAACAAAACTTCTGTAAATATATAAATGAGAAATTTTCATTAGATACAAACACAAATATCAATATATAGATATTTCAACATGTAGCAGAGAATTCTGAGTACTAACATACTTAGTAACTGTTAACATTGACAGGAAAAGAAAATATCTGAATCGTTGCCTATGCAGTTAAGCAAACTTCAAGGCAGACAGAACTCCAGCTCCGCCCAGCCCTTGCAGGGCACCCAGGAGACCTGTTCTTTCCAAAACAATCAGCTATTATTGCACTTATTATTTGTTCATATTTTCTAGTTTTTAAAAACCTTCACATTCTTATATTTCTTTTTAAAATAAAATGACTTTTAAAATAATTTTCCACTGGAACTTATGCACACTTGTCTCACTTGTCTGTGTGTGTGTATGTGTGTGTGTGTGAGTGTGTAAAGTTGTAAAGTTGGATTCCTCAGAAACAGAGGTACAGGATAAGAATGGGCTTTGTAATGAGAAATTCAGCTCCAACAAACTTTCATTCCTTGTAGGCAGCCTCTGCATTATAGCAGCCCACGTTAGCGTTGTCTCTATCTGAGCTCTTTTGTCTTCTCTGATGTAAATTAAAAAACACTGCAGTGGACGACTAAAACCCAGGAGAAGTCACGGGCCCTCCACAGTGACTCCACACCAGGTTACCTAACCCTCCTGTCCTATCCCGTTCCACTCCCAGAAAAATTAGAGCTGAACTGGAACTCGGCCTTCTAGTAACTTCAGAGCTGTCTGAAACTTGCCGGGAACTCAGAAGGTGAGGAGTCTTCCCTTCCTGTTGTTCTGTTTCTCATTGTTCATTTGGGGTTTTCTGAAAACCAAGGAAGGAATAGATGGCTGGACAGAGAGACAGAAAATTGCCTGAAGCCAGATTATTAATAGCTTAAGGAGTAATCTTTTAAGTGTATTGCCAAACATACCACAAAGAGATCTGAAACAGCTCTGGAGCAGAAAGGCAGAGGCGATATGGGAACCGTACCCCTCAAACTGTTTTTCTGACTGCCAAGGCTTTAAAATGCTATCTTCATTCTGTTAAAAGATACTTAAGTCTTGCAAACCTTGAAGCCTTCCGGTACTGAATGTGCTCCCATTTGCTTTCAACTGTAGCTTGAATTTTTAGGATATTTTATGTTGTACTGGGAAAATATTCTTGTAATCCACCAGAATGACATCAAATAATGCCATTTAGAGTGCATTTTTCTTTGTTTTCATGTATCTTTTAAAAGATGAAAGCAAACAAAAAATGTATCTGCATTCTTTCCGTTTCTGCACGAGGGAGCAGTCAGTGAGGGAATCCTGCGAGACTGAAGCCTTCGAGTGGTTTTAATTAATAGTTACACTTAATGTAACAAATTCAGACAATAAAAATGTGTACGTCAGAAAATGAAGGCTACATTCTTCCCTTGTAGTGTGTCCTTGGGAAGTATAGACCCTTTCTCCTTTCTATCCTTGTATCATATGTGTGGTTGTGAAGTATATATGTAATTAAACATATATTAATACTAACTTTCAAGCATCTTTAAACTTAGCCAAGAAAACTATAAGACAGCCATAATACAAGTGAGATAAAATAGTTTTTAGCCCAAAATCAATATTGTTTTAAATTTCCAATCCAAGCTATACAAAAACCAAGTACCGCCTACATTCCGCCAGGTAATTTTTGTGGAAATTAACTTATCATTAAAACAATTCTAGTCAGAAACACAAAAGCTGACTCTGAGAACCTGGAAAAAAAAAAAAAAAACTGACAAAGGTAGTTGCATGGAAATCACTACTCAATAGGTACATGTGGCAAAATTCTCAAAAACACGGGGAGAATTATCTCTATTCGCAACTTGTTACAACAAGGAGCATTATAAATTCCAGAAAACTTTGGATGACTTTTTTTCTTTTGTTTCTTGTTTTAAAATTTGTTTTTCTTTTAGGTTCTCAGTAACACCTTAAGAGAATGCTGATCCTAGTACAATGAAATGCTTTGTTTAACATTGCAAGCTCCAAACTATCTGTGGTTTTGCTTTCCTTTATACCAACAACTTAAGCGTGACGCAAATTAACAATTGCCACATTGCTTGTAGATGTGTCATTGATACTACCACAACTGCAGTAACCTGCTTCCAAGTGACTCTGAATGGTTTAGATTGGATTTTCACTGTCAGCCACCGAGTCGTAACTGCTGAAACTGGTCACAGTGTGGTTGCATGTGTCAGATGATTCATGAGATCCTAGATCTCTCACAGCCAGTGATACGCTGGTAAATGGTTAACACCCAACTCTCTGGAGCAGGGAGCAGCTTAACTCTGGTTTGTAGCATTTGCCAGTTTCTTTGGAGTAAATATCTTTGTCCTGGCCAATCTGGAGATCTCAACATGAGGCCGGGGACTTCAGAGTCAGAAGGGGATACGCACACTCTGGTCCAGAGACCTTCTGCAAGCTGCCGCAAGCATCTCACTTCACAGAGACTTTGAAAACACAGCTGGAAGTCACAGACACCTTGTCACGCCTAACAGCTAATGATGACGAAGAAATGCTTTTCCTCTGCACTTTACCCCTCTCTCCCCCACCTGGAAAAGTGAGGTTAATCGCTGAGCTCTACAGCTCTACTTTGCTCTGAGGCCTCTTGCTCTGAGCTCCAGAAACGAAAGACTCAGTCCTCTTGCCATCTTGCATACTGGATAATCTTGTCACCTGAGGGGAGATACTCAGAAAACGGAAAGGGAAAAGCAAACTCCTGGGTTGGGTTTTAGGCCCAGAGCAATCAGTGCTTACTCACTACCACAAGGACTAAAGTCAAAAAGAAGGCTTAAGAACCATAACCATTCTCCAAAAATCATTTCCACTCACAATGTGATCAGAATCTACTACCAAAATCCCTTCCCACCCCTGCGTTTCTAGAATCACCACAAATTGGTCCGTATGGTAAAGGCACAGCAGAGGATCTGCCTGGGAGAAGCAATAGACATTGTTTGCTAAAAACTCAGTGATTATTCAATGCCTTTCAATTTTTTATGAGGCGCTCTTTAGAAGGGGAGAACACTCATAAGGTACTGTTGTCTATTTCACTAAGTACCAACATGAAGACCACTGATGGAAGAGGACCTTGTGGTGCTGTTTCTCAATTGCGAAGGGAAGAATTAGCCTGCTAAACTCTTAAAGGAAAACCCTGTCATTCTAAAATTGACTCAAAATTATGCTGTTTGTTCCATCATTCTTTCCCCAAACGTCGAGGCTGAGGACGCTGAGGTGAGTCTGCTATGTGGCAACAGGCCATTTGAGTGACTGAAAAAATGGTAATAAATGAAAGCATCCAGCTCAGAATCGCATTCAGCAAATACTACTGGTTAACGCTGCTTCACTCAACACTTGCCCTACAGTTTCCCTCTTCATAAGCACAAGTCTCAAGTTATTTTTGTCATGAATAATCCCCACCACCTGCTCCTATCGGGAAACCGCTGGGCTCATATTTTCATGTATTTTGATAAATGAAGATCTGCTGTGCTGATATGGCAAATTAAAATTTTTGAAGAAGGTAGAATCTGCTAAATTTCATGTTTCATTAAAAACACATTGTTCCCAAGTTGCTGCCTCATATTTTCTAAGTTCCATTATAATTATTATTTTCCACAATTTTCATTGGAAATACACTGCTTGAAATTATAAGATGGTATGTGATTGACTAGTCTGTCCTTTAGAGTTTTATGTGGCATCCAAATTCAAACTAAAGAGTTGTTTCCTGAAGAATGAATGAATGAATGAATGAATGGCATTAGATGAAAATCCCTGGGCTGAAACATGAATGAATGTTAGTCCACTCTGAAAATGCTCACTGTTCATCTCATTGCCAGCTTGGAAACTAACTACATTAGTATTCAATTCTGCATAATGCCAGAAACCAGAAAATATAATGCTATTGATTCCTCCATTGACAAGCCAAGTCTTTGAACTTGTGGTCATAGTTGTTACAACAGGATCAAATTTTGGCTTCCTTAATGAGTTTTCTCAAATGAGTCTTAAGTCTTAGATCTGTTTTTGTGTTCCATGCCTTTTGAAAGTCAGATGACATCTTTCGGAATTGAAAGTTTTCAACATAACACCAGAGAAGGCAGCTTACCAGGTGTCCCTGACCCTTATATTTGGTCACATACAGGAGTGACCTGTACAAGCTCTTCTAAGCCTCTGGTTCTGCACCTACACAGGAAAGGTTCTGTCTTTATGAATAAGTAATAGGATCCAGCAGGGAAGAAGGAAACCATAGCCTTCATGGAGAGGAGGGATTGTATTTCAAGTTTCTCCCCTTTCCTATTGGCTCCCAAAATCAAAAAGAAATAAAATTAAGAAAATAAATCTAAGGAAATCAATGGACTTTCTCCAGTGTTTAGTCATAATTTGTACTTAACTTACTATGGCATTTAGTGATTTTTTTTAACTTTAAAAAAAATTTATTGAGAATTTCATACATGCATATAAGGTGTTTTGATCAAATCCATGCCCACTCCCTCCCCTCCGACTCCTCCCATATCTCCCCATCACTTTTTCCTGAACAATTTCATGTACTCTTTCTTTTTTTATGGGGCTTTTTGCTACTCTAACATTCCCCCCTTTGAAGAGGTAACCCTAAAATCTTTTAGGATTAGATAAGATCTCCCAAATACTTTTGATATTTTTGGCCTTTGGTACAGAGTATTGTTGCTAAGAGGCCCAAGGACATTTTTTTAGCCAAGAAGGCATGTAATGCTTTTAAGACTCCTTCCATCCTTTAGGAGACACTAACTAGCTGAAAATAGCTATCAGCTGAAAATCAGCAGCTTGAATACAAAATAAAATTCTGTTTAATAAAAATTTTCATTGTATTTGAAGCAGAATACTAAAAAGGGTTCATGCTCTCCAGTAGGACCCTCAGAAACCCTATGGCTTACAATTCAACCTGTCTGGGAAATCTCCCATGTAGTGTAAATCAGGCTTCTGAACTTGTGTCATTGTTCTCGATGACAAGGGTGGTAGCAGGGCAGGGCAAATTGACAGATTAATAAGAGTGTTAATCCTCTACTTCCCCAATATTAATATAATGCAGCAGTTTCTCTTTACACGGGGTGCAGTTAATAACCAATTCTGGTTCATGCTGCCTACACACAACATTGCCATTAGGCAGGGTCTCTGCAGCAGCTGAATCATCCTTTCCATTTGGTGTCAATGAGGCTAATTAGTGGTTAGCAGCACAAGGCTGCCCTTCAATCATTTGGAAATGGTTCTCCACACAAACGTCAGGCATAGGCTCTAAGATTTTGTCACACACTGACATAAATGTCTTGACTAGAATGTCAAGACAGAAACTGTGGGCTGGAAAGATGGCAAACAATTGGCTGCGACACTTAATCTACTGTCACAAAACACGGGTTTCGATGACCACCCACTAGGTCTATGGCCTTTTGTCAGCCACAGCAATTGAGGTACAATTTGTTGGCCACTGATACCACCGAATCCTATTATCTTTTCATCTCACCAGCTAGGTGGTCGCGGTGAGCTTCCCCTTGAGGGCACATGTACCTGTTAAAACACTATTATACTTAGCTTCGTTCTAAACCCAGGCAGAGGGGATTAGAAACTTGGCTTTTAATTGTGCTTGCCTTTTCTTCTATGAATACCAGTTGTTCTGCAGCACCTTTTGTGATAGGAAAATGAACACGGATTACAGCATACTTTTGGAGCCTGTCAGGCACTTTCCTTAAGCCAGTGGGTGTGCTCACTGGGTAGCTCAGTCTCGGTAGGAGGCAAGTGCTGAACAATTTCCAAGCCAACCTGGCTTTTCAGTGCTAAGGAAGATCACTGGGAAAAAGTTAACGGACGTCGCTCAAAAAATCATTTAACGTTGCTTATCTAGTTATCAGGTATAAATCTTGAGTTTTGACAAATGAATGATCTTCATGATATTTAAATGATCCTAGTACATGAACCATAAGTCTATATAAATTATAGGAAAGTATATAGGTTATTCTACAAGTAAAATAAAATCTTTCTTGAAAATTGTCTCTTCAGAGTTATAGTATTACTTTTTGAAATCATAAGTTACCTTATAATTTCTATTTAAATAATTTTATACTACGCTCCATCTTGATGTTTAGGTGTTTAAGATGCCTTGCTCTATTGCATTATTTATAGTACCTTGTTTTTTATTCTGAGAAACTGAGTTTGCTTAAATTGTATGGCAATATATTTTTCTATGTTAATTCAAAAGAAATTTCAAGGAGACAATATGAAACAAGAGGATTTCTTTATTAAATATTGATAATGATATAATATCTAAACAGTAAATCCCATGTCAAATTTTTTACAAAAGATCTCAAAACACATGAATGACATAAAATAAAGATATGTGGTTTTGCCTTACTTATAAGTTAAATATAATCTATATTTTCCTTTTGAATTTTTTAAATTTTTTATTTACTTTTTTATTTTATGTGTATGAGTGTATTGCCTGCATGCATGTTAGTGCATCCCTATTGTGAAGTGCTCGAGGAGGTCAGAAGAGGGCGTCGAATTCCCTGGAACTGGAGTTACAGGCAGGTAGCTGCCATGTGGGTGCTGGGATTCGAACCCAGGTTGTCTGCAAGAAAAATCAGCACTCTTAACCACTGCACCATCTCTCCAGCCCCCATATACAAAAATTTTAAGCATAAAATTAAATTTTAAATATATAAACAAATTAAAAGAAAAGAATTTAAGAAGCTTGGGTGTTCTTTTTAAAAAGCAATATTACTTATAGCCTTAGAGAATTGGGGCCAGCAAAAAAAATGATTAAATAATACAATGCTTCGAAACATTCTATAATTTTATTAACACATTTTAGGATATCTTTCCTGACAGATTTCATTTTTAAAATAAATAATCAGGAGAGATAAATCGTGCTTATTTTGCTTTAGCAATATAATAAATTCTTGAAAATATGCACATATCCATAAACAGTAAACACAACTCATACAAATCAGCTTAAAATTGAATAGCTACAGTGAGATATAGGGATTTTTTTCATGTGTATAATGGATTATGAATGGGAAACATCCAAGACTTTCTTTTGTTTGCCTACTTATTAACTATCAGTCAGATTTAATCTTAGATATTGTCCTAAAAGTAAAACATGGCACTTTGAGAAAATTTTTCTGAAGTAGAATTACAGAAGAAAAAAAAAATCCCTACAGAGCCAGCCATATAGGGAACTTATTTTTTAAATACATTCTACATCGAAAATAAATTATAAAAGTTAAGACAAGGGGAAAAAAATGCAGTTGTCTGCGGTTGTTTATTCCACCAACACTTCGAACAGCAAAGCTTCAAAGCCATCCTCCTCCAGGGCTTCCCTCAAGCTAGGCGTGCCCTAAGATGCAGGTCCCAGCGGCGCCAACAGTGGATAGTGCGATACAGTCCGGAAACAAAAACAGACTCCTTCCTGTGCTTGAAGGACAACATTCTCCACATAACTCTTTTTTTTATTGCTTGTTAGGCAAATTTCATACAAATCACCTCACCATTTGTCATCACAGACATATTTCTTCTTTAATGTACATATTTATCTCAGCAGTTTTCAAAATGGAAAGTGAGAGAAAACAAAAAGGTTATATCAGAGTCTAAGAGGGTAAAATAATAGAAAGAACATAATGATACAGGAAGTAGGAAAAATAATAAAATAATAGAAACATTACAATTTACAAATTAGAGGAGAGATTCCAGTCACAGAAAGAATTATGCTAAGAAATTATATATAAGAGGGACTAGGAATTTTGTGGATTGTTTTAAAATCTTTGCCATGATTGCTTTTTAACCATCTGATGACTTCATCTGTGTGAAAGAATGTGATCTTCCTGTCCAATATGGTCGATACTGATCATAGGTGGTACTGAACAGTTCAAAGGCAGCTAGTCCAAGTTGAGGTCTGCTTTAACTGTACAGCACAGAGTGGGTTGTGAAGATTTAGTACAAATGATGTAAATCCTTAATAACTTCTTGTATTGATTACACACTGAAGCAGCACTTTGCATATAGGACCTTGATATATGTTGGTAAAATTCACTTTGCCTGTTTCTTTTTACTTTTTATGTCTCTACTAAAAAACCGAAGATGGTATTTCTTGGATTCTGTTTTAAGGGGATACTACCGTAGACTCTATTTACATAGCATCAGGTTGCTTTTCCACCTCGATCAAAATTTTGATGTCACTCATTTTAACTGAAGGACCTAAAAGATGATCTGACAAAGGGAATTTGTCTGTTTTGACCAATATGACTGACAAAATAAGTCAAAAAAAATTTCAAAAAATTCAAAAATGGAGTAAATGCAAACCAAATGAAAAACACAAAGCATAAAAAAAGCTACACAAGAAAAGGGCAAACAGCAAATCTCCACTAGTCAAGACATGCGCATAGACAAACCATTCGTGCTGAATAATGATAAATATTTTATTCAAGTTAATCACATGCCTTCTTCTATGGAACACTTTATATTGCTGTTATCCATCCACACAGATAAATAGGAATCATTTGAAGTAACTAGCGGACTAGTAAATTCATAAACATTTGAGTGATACTGTGGATTAAGCTTGTGCATACAAGGTACCTATTAAAAACCTGAAGCTTTAACTACTAAGTATTTGTTAAATGGTGCATTGATTCCATGACGATTATTTCATTGACAAGTGCATTTGACCATAAGGATATAAGAGAAAAGTGAAAATGCTAATGAACAGCCGTGACAGCTTTGAGCAATCATAAACAGAGTGAACATGTCCAAGGAACAGATTGAAACAAACTTTAGTGTTAAAGAATATGGGAAAGAAATGACAACTTGAAGTGGAAAATCCCCCAGCTATAGTACAAATGAAGCAAAATGATGCCGTTCCTAAGCTTCCATTTAACACAAAACTCCCTCCCTCAAACACTGCTTCCAGTAGATCTGTTACTTAAAGTACTGTTCACTTGGAATTCCAAGAAATCCCCAGCAGACCACAAGATGGGTAAACCTGTTCTAACTGCTCTTACAATATCATGGAGCACAGCTTGAATTACCAATCCACCAGAGAATGCTAATGCAATTATGAATGTTTACTTAAACCATGTGTTTCTCACTGAGCCTCCCCCGCTGTGTCAGGATAAACCAAAGGGAGCTAATGTTTTATAGATGGTAAGACTCTGTTTGTTTTCAGTAGGGCTAAGTCTCCCAAAGCACTCAGACACACTAATTAAAGTAAACTGCAGAGGCCCATAATAAAATATATGTGTTTGGAGACTGGGAGATGAACCCTACTGGCTTATTAAAAGTCAAAAGAAAAATATACATTATTTATGACTTCAAAGGGACACATTGTGAGCTCCAGTTTATTTAAAGGATTAACTAAGCAGTGGTTATTGGTGACCATCTGAACAGTTCTTTTTCACAGTTCATTAGTTCTGTCATATATGTGAGAAGTCATCATTTGGGTTCAAATCAAATATTATTAATCAAATAAATTACAGAGGTACGCCAACATTATTAAATGGAATCTTTGTGAAAATACCTGCTAATAAATCTGGTACTTACTTTGCAACAGTTGCCTAGTTGCAACAATGTGATTTAGGTTTTCAAAATGTATTATAACTATTAAATGACATTGTCTTCATAGCTTTGGCCATCCCATAAACAGGAAGTGGAGGGGATACAATTAAAAACTAAATTGCTTTGGAGCTACTTATTTCTATAAAAGATACCTCCTTAACCTGAAAGCCTCGACGTTTCACAGATTTTAGTTTTGTATTTTCAAAACAATATAAGGTAATTGCATGTGGAAAAGCACATTTACACCTGAAATACTTCTTTTATTTATTGTTCTAAATCAAAGTCACATAATTCAATCAAGAAGGTAATTCACACTTGGCTTAGAGAATCCTGAACTAAAGATAATTGAGGCAAACCAATGCTGCTTCATTTTTTTAACTTGGTACTTGAATATTTGCAAAGTTATCCATAATTATTATTTCTGTTGACAGTACTATATCTAACTAAATGCTAAATATTAACATGTATGCAAAGACTCAGTGTAAATATTTTAAACGTGCAAGTATTTCAGGTACAATACCGAGATCCTGTTTTCCCTGTTTCTTTAGGCCACTTGAAAGTTGCCTGAGCTTGTACGTTAGAAGAAAATAAAGTCCCCTCAAATACAAAAGCAGACCTGAGATTTTCAGTTCCTTATGCCTGAGAAGCAGACTTCCTGGGGTATCCCTGGGATGGAAAGCATGCTCCTGTAGTCTCCTCCTGTGTATTTCTGTCTCTCTGTGCTTGTAATTTCTTCACATCAGAAATTTTCCCAGTAATCTACATGTAAGGAACACATAAAACCCTGGGCTTATAACATGGCATGTTGACTATTATAGGTTACATTTCCTGCCAGTTAGTAAAAGCTACTGAGTTAAGAACTAGTGACAGTAAACTTTTTTCTTAATGTATTGCTTTAATGCTTCTATGTCATACCTTCGTTAAGGAAAAAAAACTTGAAACTGAAACCAAAATAGTACTGATTCAGAATTCTTTTCATTTTTTGTAATTTGTATGGCTTTACCTTAATATTTAGATGTTGAACATTCATATTTCATTAACCTACTGGTAGTAAATTTTATATTTTAATTTTAATATTTATGAATTATTATTTGCAGAAAGTGCGTATTATCCCCTCTTGGCAGTAAGATGCCTTCTTGTGTGCATACTATAAAGGTGATATGATAAAGCTGATAGACTAAAGGCTACTTGTCTTCTGTTTAACTTTTCTATCTACCTCTCTTTTTCTCCTGCTCCAGGGCTTTGCTCCTAGTTTTCCTGCCATGATAAGTTTACAGCTTCTTTCTGCATTCACAGGTCTGGAACCGACTATAAGTTCAGGGATGTGGTGCTTTATACTTTTTTGCTGTTGCTGATGAAAACACTCTTTGTGGGTCTATCCTGTACCATTTAAAAAGTTTTACATAATGATCCTGCATTTGAAATTAAAGAAATAGAATAGTTATCATCAAAGAATCCACATCTTAGAAAAAAAAAAATCCATGCTCCTATGAGCAGTAAAGGCAGTGAGGGATACCTAGGGCCAGACCCGAGAGCTCAGGGAACTGCACACAGCTGCTAGTACTTTCCCTTCCTTGAGCCAAACAGCCATTAACCCCATCTTACTATCCCTATCAAATTCCAAGTGATATTTTAATATCAGCTTTAAGTATTTACGAATACAATAAAAATTATCCATTTTCAATTTAATTTTTGATTTAAAAGAAGACAGAATAGACGTTGGCCATAAAACATTAGGGAAAGGTAATTTCCTTCCATAAAAAAGACCCCCAGCTGGGCATGGCAGCACATGCCTTTAAACCCAGCACTCAGGAGGCAGACGCAAGCAAATCTCTGTGAGTTCAAGGCCAACCTGATCTATGCAGCGAGTTCCAGGACAGCTGGGGCTACAAGGAGACCCTGTATCAAAAAGACTAAAAAGTAAATAAATAAATAAAAAATAAAATGACCCCCACAGTTCCTCAGGTCATAAAAAAGGGGGCATAGGGTATTTTTCACATGCTTAATATAGTCTAACTTCTTTCTCACTCAACTTTAAAAATACTAGGAAGTAGAGATAGCAATTTAACTTATAACATCAGTCTAAAAACTCAACCACTTGTTCAAAACATATTTTATGTAGAAATGAATTAACACGGCCAAACATTTATAAAAGTTCTGTTTTTTAAGGTTCATAATTTAGTGTAGGTGTTGCAGGGAAAGGTGATGATAGGACAAGGTTCAGGTACCAGGCGGCTACCATGACATGAGTAAAACCCAGGATGTAACATAACACATTCACTTATAGCAAGCAATTGACTCACATGTGGAATTAGGGGAGAGGCTTTTGTAGCAAATAAAGGGGGAAAGAAGCTAAAATGATAAAATCAAAATTTAGAAAGCCTTGAAATTCAGACTGTGGAAGATTTTTGAAGAGCAAATGAAAGCGACTACAGAACTCTTCGTCAGCATAACAAAACAAGAAAACTAAGAAAGGATGCCCAGCTCTGGGGGCGGTGGGGCAGGAGGGCTGGCTCAGCAGGGGAGAACAATGCTGGCCACGCTTGCAGAGGACCTGGGTTCAGCTCCCAGCACCCAATGGAGGCTGACAGCCATCCGCAATTCCAACTCCAGGGGATCCAATGTCCTCTTCTGGCCTCTGCACACGTTGCATGACTGACTTGCAATTACATACATGCAGGCAAAACACTCATACACATAACTTTTTTTTTTAATTTCAATTAAAACAAACTGGGGTTGGATAGATGGCTCGGCAGTTAAAAGCACTGGCTGGCTGCTCTTGCAAAGACCTGGGTTAATTCCCAGCACCCACGTGGTACTAACAACCATCCGTGATTCCATGGAAATCCAATGCTCCCTTCTGACCTCGGGTATTGGATGACACAGGTGTACTTACATACATGAGAAAATACACTCATACACACAAAATAAAATATTTTTTAAATCCATTGGCTGAGGAGATAGTTCCATAGCTGAGTCCTTGCTATTCTAGCTAGGAGGACCTGTGTTCAAATCCAGTCCCCAGCATCCATGCAAAACCTGGGAATAACACACATGTCTATAAGTGCTGGGGACTGGAGATGGAAGATTTCAGGGGTCTGTCTCACAGGACAACCAGCCTAGCCAAAACAGCCAGCTTCAGATTCAGTGAGAGATCGTGTCTCCACAAATAAGATAGACAGCAATAGAGAAAAATACCCAACATTATCTTCTGGCCTCTGCATGGACACAAAGATGTCATACACACACATATACAACACACACAGAAATAAAGAAGAAAGATAGCAAAACACCAAGTCAAAAGCAAGACTCAAGAGATGTTTCAGTTGATGAATTCCAGGAAGATTTTTCTTTATATTACTAAATTACTTAATTTTGATGACCAGATTATTTTAGAGATGATCCCGTTAAAACTCTGTAGCTATGGTTTAAAGACACTCAATGACCTGCCCAAGGTTGCAAAGCCAACCAGAAATGGTTCTCCTAGCTTCCTGTCCAGCTCTCTCCACTTGAAATATGTCCTGTCCTCAAGTTAGCTCTTCAAATTAAAAGGAATTAACAAATTAGCAAATGTAGAGTTAGGTGCTTTATTGCTATTTCACTAACTGAACAGTAACTTTAATAGATCTTCCCTGCCACACAGGCATCCTGCTGAGGCACTGTAATAAATGTAATAAAAGGGGAGATTAGGGCAAACATTGGCAGGAAGACATTAATTAGAGGAGGACCTCACCAATTCTCAGTTGACTAGTCCTCAAACCTTGTAATTCTCATAAGAAAAATGACAATCTTGCTTTACTCCTTATCAAAGAGAGTTTCCAGCCACACAGAGTGGCAGGCTCAAGTAATCAGAATCTCATTAATTTTATTAAGTATACAACAAAGTTCCACAACAAATACTACTAAACAAATATCCAATAAAACATCTTATCTCTTCTTACCTACAGACATAAATAAAATGACAGTACTTATAACAAAAGTCATAAAGTGTGTCTGTTGTTATTATGACAATAATTCCTTGGGTTTGTTTCAGAGATTTCAAAGCATGGCTGCTGCATCATAGTTAGCATAGTAACCATTTATGTTCCAATCTATACAAATTAGGTTTCCATCTGCACACTGCTACACATGAAATGGTGAGGCATATGCTCATCAAATTTAGCATGCATGTTCGTGATGACCTGTCTTAGGATAAACAATAACAAAGGCTCAACAAACAAAGAGGGAGGGTCCTGGCTGGAGGCTCACAGGGAGAAGCCACCATGCCCAAACTGTCAGCAGTGTTAGGAGCAGTAATGGGGGAAATACACGGGTGTGATCTGTGCTTCTTAGAGTGTGATCCAAAGCTGTTTTCCCCACAAAATCTACAAAAGCTTTTCTAAATCAGTTTTAATTATTTTACCAATTGCACTCAAATCTGCCTGTATAGATAATCATTTGACTACTAACAAAAATCATTATGCAATCATTTTTTAGTTCTTGATTTTATAATGGACTTGAGTTATAAATACAATACAGAATTTATCATTTTTCTTTGTATATGGCCATGAAATCAGTGGTCCAATGCTGTAGGCTGAGTGTGGATACCCAAGGATGCCATGCCCTAATTCCTGAAATCAGAGCTTATAATAACTTGCATGATAAGAGGCTTTGAAAACAGAACTAAAGTTCCCATATTTAACGCCGGACTTGGCAGTGTGCACCTTTAATCCAAGCCCCTGGGAGGCAGAGGCAGGTGGATCTCTATGAGATCCAGGCCACCCTGGTTCACATCATGACTTCCAGGTGGGTTGTGACTAGGGAGACCCTGTCAAAAGACAACCAACAAAAATCCAAAAATAAATAAATAAACAATATATATATATCACCATATTTAAAATAAGATATGAAAGAATAAGCAGGATAGAAAAGAGAAACAAATTCTGGGGGATTAGCAGGAAACTATGAAACAAGAATGTGTTAATAGCAGGGGCTTTGGCATGCTGCATGAAAGGCCGTGGCTGAGCTTTGGACTCTTTTGTCTTCTCTTCTGTTAAATTTTGGCTTTCTCTTTAGAAGTTAGCCATTTTATCCAGACTTTCGAAGTTACTACTGAAAGCCTGTCTCTGTACTCTTTCATTCCCTGTTGGTACCTTTCCTGTCCTTTTCCTCGTCAACACTCACGGCTGCGTGCTGTGGCTGTGCGCTGTCCTCTCCTTCCCACTCTTCCAAGGAGCTTTTTAATTGCATAGAGCTTTCCGAAAGAAGCAAGTTTTTTTCTTTTTTAAAAAACATTTAATTCTTGTTACTTTTTTCATTTATTTTAAATTTTTTACTTTGTTTTTTTTAAGAGAACTTTTATTGATTCAAGAATTTCATACAATGAAGTTGTCTTCTATTAGGACCTCCGGCCCCTCCCTCACCCTAACCCTGCCACACCCCAGCTACAAACAAGCACATTTGATTATTGATTTGCCTCATGTCTCCTTTCTCCTTCACTTATTTTGGTTCTTTATTGTTTCTTTTGTATGTTTCTGTTCTATTTCTTGTGAATTTTACCCAGCTTATTCAGATGAAAACTTCAGAGCACAAGCTTTGTGCCTTCTCTGTATCAACACTAAAAATTTCTACCTAAGCACTTTTAGCTAAATTCAATGAGATTTTATGTGCCTCATTTTCATTATTTAATTTGAAGTGATTTTTTAAAAGTTTATTATGATTTCTTCCTTGACCTTCAATTATGAAATTTGGATTACCTTTTGATATTGATTTCATTTCTCTTTGAAAAACATATCCTGAATACATTCATACTCCCCCCTCCACTCTCCCTCCCCACCCCTCTGTCCTCTTTCTTTCTATGTTTGTCCATCTGTTTGGAGATAGATTCTGTTTATATAGCACAGGCTGACCTTGAACTTGGAGACTTTCCCATCATCCAGAAAGCTAGGATTAAAGGAATGCTCCTCCACACCTAAGTTCTGAATCATTTCAATCCTTCAGAGTGTACTGAGATGATTTTATGGCTCAGATTACAATTTGATTGATGCATAAATCAGTCATGTTACATTGTTAACTGCTCTGTGTGGACCTTCCATACCTCTACTCACATTTTCGTTTGCTTTTGCTGTGGGCTCATTGGAATAGGTCTAGAAAAGCTGATTGTGAGAGTTTTTCATTTCTTTTTGTTTCTTCCAAATAACTTCTACTTTATATTTTACTGTCATAAAATTATGCTATATACATAAAGATTTCATACTATGGCATTGTCCTTGTAATTGACTTTGATTGACATTGGACTTGTGGTGTCCTTCAATAATGACACGAAAGTAATTTCTTAAGTATAATGTCTAGTGTAGACGTGTTGAACTATTTTAATTCTTTGTCTTTTGATCAGTGTTTCATATGCTTGAGATGCGCGCCTCTTGAAAGCTTCCCATGGGTTCCCCTTAATCTATAATCTTAATCATTTGTGGCATATTTAATGCAGTTGCAGTAATTTAAGTACTGCTGTAACGAGATCTGTATTTCCCATATTGCTACTTAGTTCCTGTTTTATCCCTCTGTCTTACTTTTATATTTCCCTGTCACTCTTGTGGACTAATCAAACTTCTTTATTATTCTGTAACTTCCAGACTTGTTAATTTACTAGACATGCCTTCTTTTAACCATTGCTCAAGGTGTTGGGACATGATTCCATATCACTTTATCAGGTAAACTCCTACCAGTTTCTAGAAACATGCCCAATCCATGGAGCACCTTAACTCCATTCACTCCTTCCTGCTTTTTAAAATATTTTGAGTTTTGAGTAGTATATTGTATAACTGTATTAATTCAACTGTGAACCTAAAACTTTACAGCCACCTGCTTCTTCTAATCATGTGGTTATTAAATAAAAAAATAATAAATAAATAAAATATTTTGGGTTTTGTAGTTGGAGAGCTGGCTCAGCAGTTACCAGAACTTGTTGCTCTTGCAGAAGACCCAAGTTCAGTTCCCAGCACCCATATCAGTGTCTCACATACACCTGTAACCTCAGCTCCAGGAGATCCAACACACTCTTCTGGCCTTCATGGGTAACCGGATTCATATGTGCACATACACACACATATACACACATGCACACACACACACACACACGCACACACACATACACACACAATTCAAAATAACATAAATCTTTAAAAATAAAAATATTTTGGCTTTGTTCTACGATTAAACTCCTAAAGCAATTGCTTTATGGCTTCTAATTGGTTTTTCTAATACACCACATTTCTTTATATAATTCCCTCATCTTATGATCATTCCCTATTCCTTAGGAATTCCTTAACAATTATTTGAATTCATATCTGCTTATAGCAAATTATTCAGTTTTTTATTTGATTGCATTGTCTTCATATCGCCCTTGATTTTGAAGGACCTTTTCCCTGGGTGTAAAATTCTCGGCTAACATGCTCTGCCTTTCAACTTTCACAAGGTCTCAACTTATTTCTTTTAAGTCACCGGTTGTCATAGAGTTACTGTTTTGCAATTAATAATCCCCCAAGTCTTTAAGTTTTTATTTTGTTGTTGGTTCTCAGTAGTTGGTCATGATGATGTGCACGCACACGTATCTGTATCTTTTCACATAGATGTGTGCTGCTTTTGTTTTTAGATCTGTTCTTCTTGAGGTTTGCCAGGATTTTGAATCTTGGAGCTTGTGTTCTTCATCCGCTTAGAACATGTACAGCTGTTGTGTCACTCACCAACTGCTTTCTGCCTGTTCTCTCCCTTCTATTTGTCATTCCAATGACATATAAGCTAAGTAGTTGTCTTTATGCCACATCTTGTAGGCTGTATTCCATATTTCCCACTGTTCCTTGTATTCTAATTTGGATTCCTTTGTTTATTGTATCTTCTGCTGACCCATCTGCTGTTACATCCATGCAAAGGAGTCTTAATTCCAGACACTGTTTTTGTTTTTTGTTTTTTGTTTTTTTTATTCTAGTATAAGGAAAAACCAAACTGCCTGGAAATGGAGTCAAAAGGAAGGCATGCAGAAATTTAAAGTATAGAAAACAGAACCATGACCATGAGTCTCCAGGCTCAGTGGTGCCTGGAGCTGGTGTTATTACTGATGTTTTCAATTATGTGAGTCTATAAATCTCACTTTTTAGGCTAGATTTCAGCTTACAGTTCCTTGAAATTTAATCCTGACAAATATAATCACCAATTGACATTTACTGTACAGTCTGTTTTGCCTTATTTTTCGCTCAAGCACCTTTTTTTGTCTTTCATCAGTTTGGATGAAAGTGTGCTTGCATGTGGCTCAGCAGTCCCAGAAGAAATGTCAGAGACCTCTGAATGGGAAAAGGACAGAAAGCAGACACAAGCTTGGGCCAGAAGCAGGTCTTCAGAGTTGCAAGGAAGGAAAAATGGAAGTAATCGACTGATCTGTTTTGAGAGTAGGGCATCATGTGAGATTTTTCAGCAGAAGCCCAGGGTGGAAGAGCTTCCAGTAGCCTGTCAGAGGAGCCATGACAGGAAGATTACTAATAACAGCATCGTTCTAAGTCCAGAGTTAAAAGCCAGAAAAAACTTAATTTATTCTTCTCCTTCCAGTATTTGCGCCATAAAGATGAGCTAAATTCTTCAGTCTTGGAATTTGACATTATCTTACACATAATAGGCTCGTGCATGCTTTTGGAAAGATAGATGTGACATGGGAAAGGCACCAAAAAGACCTTCATGACCGTGGTGATATCCTCTGTATTTGGTACAATTAATCAAGTGAAAAGTTTGTAAAGTATAAGAGGCTTTGCAAGGTAAAGAGTTGTGATGCTAATGTTCCCAATGTTCCTATCTAAGCCATAACCTATAACTTAAAGTCATAAAACTGATTTGAACTGCAAGTGAATTTTAATAGTTTCTTTGAAGAGTTTACCAAGAACTTACTACACGCTCAGCCATGGGCTTTACCTAAGTTTTCATTGATTGTAATAATAACTCAAGAAGACCAGAAAGACATTCTGATATTTAAATAACTTGATAAAATAAAAAGGTTTTATTTGAAAAATCTACGCCTCTTCCCTCACCTAGCTCTCCCGCTAAACTTCACTGTCCCACACCATTAGAGCTATTTATGGGCCAGAGAGTGCATCTATGCCGGTTTCCTAAATGATGCTTCTGGATTTGTGAAGCTCCTGGTTTTCTGACTCCTGTTATTATGAGTTTAGCAATGAAAAACAGCGTCACCCATGATTCAGTGATAAGGACGATCCCATCCCCTTACTTTCCAGAAACCCTTATCCAGTCTCCCTTCTTTCTCGTTGTGTTTGGATGCCTTTCTTTCCTTGAGCGCTTTCATTCCTTGGGTTGGGCAGTGCTCTCTTGGTCTCCTACGCTTCTTGCCCTTAATGAAGACTTCATGTAAGAGACTTTCAATACAGTTCCTATAAGCATGCTGTGTATGCTAATTCTCATTTTCAGAGCTTTCTCTTCATCACCCTTGAGTAGAATTGTACAAATAATCAGCTGTAGTGTGACTCAAATAGGCAAAATGAAACCAAATGGTGCTGGACCCATTCATCCACAAATGTTTTTACATCACCAAATACCCTGGATTAAAAACGTCTTCTTAAACTTATCCTTTGTTAAAAGAGTCCAAATACAGCAGAGATCTGATAGTCACAGAAAGAACACAAAGGTAGTCCAGTTTTCTAAAACTTTCATGTACTTAAAAATTCTTGTTTGTTTTTAGTTTTTTGAGACATAGATTCATAGCCCAGAGTGTCTTAGCATTTTGTTGTTGTGGATGTTTTTAATTTGTTTAGCAAATGACACATCGTTTTATTTCTTTTATTAAGACAGCTCCTTCCTTTGTTCAGAGATCCTGGGATCTGTCCATTCCAGTGTTCCTAAGCACTTCATATATGTAGGCACTTTGCTGGCTCCAACTTCCATCCATGAGAAACTACACCCTTTGCTTTCTCACTGAACCCACACTTCTCGGATTTGATCACATAGGTTCTTGACAGCCGTACCATTCCATACAGCGTGTTTCAGGGTCTGAAAGGAAGTGAAGTTCATTAAAACCAAAACAACCCCAGATTTTCAACCTGAACACCAGGAGGCAGGTACACAGAGAGTGAGCAAGGGAATAAGCCAAATCTTCTTTCTGTAGACAAAACTTTTTTTTTGAGAATGTTAAAGATGAGCATTGTCTTTGCATTATTTCCATGTCTCCAAGTCCCCCACCAACTACACACGTGCACACACATATACACACGTGCACACACACACATACACACACACACACACACACACACACAAAGTGCTGAATTCATTTAGTGGTGCTTGTATGTAACTAAGTTTAGGGCTGCCCACTTGGAATTAGATATCCTCACAGGAAGCTCGTCCCTGGAGAGAACTGATTCTCTCTCCCTCAGAGTCCATTGATTAGCAGGCTAACTTTAAGGTAAGACTTGCTGAGAGAAATCAGGTTTTCTTTTTTTTTTTTTTTTCCTCGATCACTTCATATAAAGACACATATAGTTCTTTTTCATGATTTATTAAAATAAAATTCACATAACATAAAATTAATGATTCACCATTTTAAAACAGGGATGTCTGGTACAATCTCAGTTTTCTACAGTTTTGTACTGTTTTCTTTTGAAAAGAATATTTATCTAAAACTGCACTACATATCTGCTTGGGACTTTGTGTGAGAGTTCTGGTGGCACACGACACACATTTAAATTTAATTTAAGCACGTAATTTATACATTGCCACAGCACTCTAACTGTATCCCTAAAATCCGTGATTAGTCATCAAATATATAGGTCAAGACCTGTTATGATCAAAGTTTTTCGGTTATTCAGGTAACTTCCCCGTAGCTGTTACACTTACTATAATATTAAAGTGCTCCACGTCATGCTACACCTCACTGCTTATCAGTTGTCCTGTAAATAAATCCAAAGCCACCACAGTCACCTTGAATTGGTACACTTAATTGCTTTATTTAAAAATCCATACTCAAAACCTTTTGAGTTTGTTGTTGTCACTAGAAAAACCCTTGAAAACAAGGTAAACAGGCATGTCTTCCAACCAGAATGGCTTGGCTCATAAGCGCTATAGAAACGTATCACCAGCACCAAGTCAAACATTCACACTAGAGGCAGAGTGCATGTACCCCGGCTAAGCAGGTACCATCCTTTCTGTGGCTAGTGTCTGTGCTGTCAGTCAACACGTCACCCCAAGTTTCCATCCAGAGATTGTGCCCTGCTAAGTGAATTCATACAAAACCATATAGCTCATTCATTTGGATTTTACTTATCTTAAATTTCACACAGAAGTCTAAAGCAGAAGTAGTTCCCCAGGTAAGGGCATACAAAAATAAAATGTGTTCCTCTCATTTTCTCCTTCCTATCTCCCCTCACCCCTCCTAGATATAAGAACCTATTTCTGAAGTAATACGTATAATTCTGTGACAAATCCACTTCAGCCTGGGTAATGCCTTTCGTTTTGACTTCAAAACATTCACTGGCTCCCGTGGATTTGTACTGTTTAACACCCAGATAAAGGGAAGCTGCTTTTTTTAATAACAATGGATTACTTTTTCTCGTTACATGCTCTTATTCAATTGGATTTTTTTTTCAATTTAAGCACATCAATTCTAGGAGAAAAATGTAACGTCGGTCTGAGAATAATTGTAGTTATTGGAATAGTAAACACAGTGAGACACAACTAACATAAACTGAAATTATCTGACTAAATTACTACAGAAGACTAATATATTTCCATAGGAAAACAATTGTTTCTAGATGCTCTGTACTTTTTTCATCATAGGAAATTGTTATAATTTTTACTTCCTTGTAAAGAAATACATGTTGATAATATGAGGATATTTTAAATAGAAATGTGTTGGGGGCTGTGTGTAATCAAAGAGCTCCTGTGGCATTTTTATGAGCAGAGCTTTTTCAAGAGGTTCCCACACTCATGAATGTATTACTATTTTTACAGTGCTAAGCTTTATGTATTATGTATTAAAAACAAGAAGACAAAAATTGAATGATTCAGATACAAAGAAATAATACACTTTCAAGAAGGAAATGGTAACTGTTCTGATTTGATCAATACACATTTCATCCCCACATCAAACAATCACACTAACTTACAAGTATGTACAAATATGCATTATTTGAAATTTTTGGAAGTTTTTACTTACCTGTTTGGGTTTTGTTTTTGAACCTAGGGCCTAGCACATCCTAAACAAGTGGTACACTACTCAACTGTGCCCCTAGTCCCCAAAATTTTCTAATATAAAAGGCCTTGAAGCTGGGAAGCTGGCTCACTGGTTAAAGATCTGAGATTAAATCACCTACATAAAAGACCTGAATTCAAATCATAGCTAAAAAGCTAGGCACAGCAATATGGTTAATAACTCCAGGGATGGAGGGCAGAGTTAGGACGAGCCCCAAAGCTTACTGGCCACCTCATCTAGCTCATCAGTGAGCTCCAAGTTCAGCAAGGGACGCTGTCTCAAACAGTATGGTGAACAGCAACAAACAGAACACCCAGTGTCAATTTCTGGCCTGTAATACCCAACCAGCCAGTATACCTCACACACACACACACAAAGCCTCAAGATTTTTTAATATTCTGGTACTAATTTTCTGACACTGCTAACTACAGTAAGCTTATTTGGGTGGTTATAGCTCATACGAATACAAACAAATTATTTTATCAAGTCCCTGAGTTTAAAAGTATTTTTAAAAATGTGCTTTTGGGGGCTGGAGGGATAGCTTAGCCATTAAAGGCTCAGTCTAACAACCAAAAAGATTTTTTTTTAAAGTGTGTTCCTATTGAAAAGCAAACAATAGATTTTAAATATTCATTCTAAAATAATTAAATTATTGATTTCATTAAAACTAAAATTATCAACATCACCCATAATTTTAAAACTACCACAATACTTTCAGCATCCATATGATGGACATAGCAATTGTTTTATCTATGTTTTTAACTTCACAGACATTTTCCAAAGCAAATACTTGCCTCCTTTTCCATATGGAGCCACAGGGGCTCAGAGATGAAAAGTATCTTGCTCCAACCTGCTAAAAGAGCAAAAACAAGAATCAGCGTTTTTAAGGTAGCATTGAATCTTAGCTGAACTAAACCTAATTTTTAATTCAAATTTCTGTGTGAGCCTTGCACTGTTGGTGCCCACTGCCAAGATTCTACCCCAGCCATTACTCATTGGCACCCAGCACAGTATCTGGCATCCAGTAGGTGCTTAGTGAGTGTGCAATGAACAAATGAATGAATGAAACTTTAGATTTGGTAGACTATAGACTATGGCCCACAAATTTGAGATGACTTATCAGTTTCTTAAAGTGAACACATAAAATCATGAAAAGTAGAAAATAACATAATTTCATTAAAATCACATTCATAGCAGCATATTTCTACTTTGAAAAGTTGATGTAAATTACTCACATTTTGATGTACCAGAATATGTGTTTCTGAAGAATTAAATAGTGAAATCTTCCATTTTACCAGTCAAGTTCAGATTTCATTATGATTTATTACTGGACATTTCCTTTTGCTATGTCAGAGTTAAGACACTGTATTTCACATGTGTTGCTTTTCCAGGACTGCAAAAACATGATTCTGATATGTAATGCTTCTATCATCTTTTCTAGTGCACTCCTCTGGAGAGCAGGGTGTGATGCTCAGGTTTCCAGGAATGCCATTGTCAAGCAGGCCCTGCAGCGATAAACCTGGAGGATTGGCAAGATGAAAAGTCGGCGTTAGAGACAAAGCCAAACTATAAAGTGCGGAGAAGAGAAGGGGAGGGGAACCGAGAGAAAGAGACGGGGACAGACAGAGAGATCGAGAGAATGTATTTGTTTTACTACTGAGTACCAGCCACAGAGAATGGCATAATCCTATTTTTGTAGGACTGTTCTGTTAAAGTAAGGATACCTTGTTTTCTTCTTTAAAATTTTCATAACAGTGTACCAAAAGAAAGATACGGACACCTTCCTGTTTCATTTCCTGCCTCTGTAGAATGTTGTGTTACTAAAATATTTTTATTACAGCAGAACCTGAAGCAATATAAAATGTTTGCTTGGGGATTATTTTTAGTCCCTTTAAGCTGAACTTCTGTAATGAAATCTATTTACAGGCATTCCACAGTGTCCTATGGTTACTAGCTTATGCAAATGAAGTATGACCCTGGGAATAAACCTCCTGCCCCCTCATCGTCCTCCCTCGCTTCAAAGGTCTCTAGGCAATCGCTTTTTTAAGTGAAAAGACTGTTAAGCTGATTAAAATAGAGAGGAAGCATAACTTGATATCCAATACTCATATGACCCAACCATTTATTATCTACTGTTTTCCCATAAATATTTAGATACTAATTTATAAATCCATTTGGGATAAATGTGTAAGTGTGTAATGATTGTTTTTCAGCCTCTGCTTCTAGCTTGAGTCCTAGAAGCTACAGACCAATATCAATCAATAGCCATTTCCTCTCACTTCATTTCTTCCTTCTTACTTAAAGAAAGGGGCGATAAATTGGGACAAAATTGGTCTGGTGATAATGAGATCTTCTCTGATTCCTGCTGAGCACCAGTGTAATCAAAGTTATCAGGAAAATTGGTGGAATTCCGTGAGGAAAATAACTACTTGTGTTCAATTTGTTACTTGAATATATAGGTTAGAAAGATAATGGTATTTGTAAGCAATTAAGGTGAAAATTTGGACTTAATTTTTGAGAGGGATAATGAAATTGAATAATTGCATCTTCACAAGTTCAATGAATGGGAAATAGTTACCTAAAATATTTTGTATTAAAATCATCATAATAAATGATATAATTTTAGAGGATGCCTTCCAACTAGATAATGACGAGAAAAACATTCATATTGCTAGTACATTTGTTTGTTTGCTTGGTTTCTTGCTTGTTTAGGGGGGACAAGTTGTTTAAATGTGAACCAGTTTCAGTGACTGGATCTCCAGTTCAAAGTGTCATCTGAGGATACTGCTAAAATTAGGAAATAATCCCGTATGACTCTGGGATTTGTAAGCCAAAGGTCTGTTATGCAACCTTCCAAAGGACAGCAAACCACAGATGACTAACATTTTGACCAAATGGTGTGTTGAGGTTCAAGTGGAAGACAGTAGCAATCCCCTGTAAATACCGGTTAGAAATTCTCTAGTTAAGTCTGTTGAAGCTATGGTTTTTATTAATATAAAGCTTTATTGAATTAAAGCATGACCATTTAAATGTAATGTTTGTGTTCTGCTCCTTGTAAATGATTCATAACATGGTATTTTATTTGAGATAGTTTATGTTGAATACACCGTATTTTGCACACATAGCTACTTACATTTTGAGTTGTGTAAGTCTATAGAGCCCTTGTTTCAGACCACAGCTAGCTGTCTGAAAATATATATATATAAACTGACTCTAGAATTGGGTAAAATGTCCTGAATGCTTGGCCAGCAACAACTGAGCAACAGTCAGGGAGCTAACAAGTAATTCGCTTAAAATGCAGTCCAGAAGAAGCTGCTAAAACAGAAGCTCCATGCAAGTAATGACACAAGATGATTTTATCGTACCTAGGAATACTACTGAATTGAGAGAAGACATTCCTGAAACCAGAAAAGAGCTACGAATCAATAATTTTGTAGGAAACTTAATATAGCGAACAAAATTCTAGCTGAAATACAATAAAGAATTTCAATGCCCAGTAGAAAAACCCCAAGGAGCTTAAATCTGTGAAAATAGGGAATCCAGTGCAAGGCCTTTAATAATTAGGGAAAACTCACCCCTCGCCAATATATGCTGTGTGGCATCCATGCTAACAAAAGAGGATTTATTTTAGAAGTATTTCTCCAGGATGGTAGTTACCTATCAAGTTTTTAAACCTCAAGGAGTAAGAATATCTGAGAATGACTTGAATTGTAGATTGTGTTCCTCAGACTAAGGAAAGAATGGCAGGATTCCCAGACCGAAAAAGCGACACGGTGCACATAGACCAATTGATATGCTGTGTTCATTTGGTTGTTTTTCCTTTAACAGTGTGTCTGCATGCTGCTTAGATGAAATGTTCCTGCTCTTCATCAGCAACCAAGCACGGGAGGCCAGTACTCAAAGAAGACTGTGATGAGCATGGCAAAAGGGTATAATACAGTGAGATAGAGGTTGGTGGAAGGCTGGCATTTAGATGTCAGCTCATAAATGAACTTTCTGAGGAATGTTCTTTAAAAACCTGAGACCTGGAGAGCAAGGAAGAGGCACGGGGAGGAGGTGAAAAGGTCTTTTAGGTAGAAGGGTAAGTAAGCATCAGGCCTGCGGTGAGAGTGGATAGGATATATTGGAGAGACTGAACGGCAGTCTTGAATAGGCTGTCAATAATGAGACTTTCAGAGTGACCACACAGCTAAGGAGAACTCTTAGATGATATTTCATTTTCAGTGGAGAGACATTAAAGAGGTTTACACAGGCCACTAAGCATGTCAAAGGCAGATTTGCCAAGATGCTAGTAGAGCGTCAGCTTCAGGACCACACAGGGTCTTTCCAAACTCCCAGAAGAGCCTTTAACAGTATTCACATGGTTGTATGCTTGTATAATACTGTACATATATATATATATGTATGTATGTATACACACACATGCTTTGCAAGCATATTACCTCTCCATCTCACACATGTGTCCCATGGAAGGAGACAATCCTTTTGCACACTCCAAAAATCAGAACACCTGGCATGAGGAAGGTAATCAATATTTTTATAATGAATGAATAATGTTCAGCACTGTTTGCATCTTTCCTTGACAATACTATCAGCTTTCAAACTGCATGTCCTCCTCTATGGTGCCATCTGTCTAATGCACCTTATATGTTATGGATCATATCAATTGCATGTCCACCTCTACGGTGCCATTTGTCTAATGCATCTTATATGTTACGGATCATATCAATTGCATGTCCACCTCTATGGTGCCATCTGTCTAATGCACCTTATGTGTTACAGATCATATCAACTGCATGTCCACCTCTATGGTGCCATCTATCTAATGCACCTCATGTATTACAGATTATATCAAAGCCCTATCTGAACAGTGCTTTCCTAGCTTTTTACCACCCCCCACCAACTATAAAATAAATTCTCAGCAGTTTAGAAGAGCAAAACCAATAAGATCATGTGGACAAATTACTTAATAATCCAGGCGGACCAGCTGTGCTAGTTCATACCTCCCTGTAACCATAGCACTTGGGAGGCCAAGGAGGGAAGATTGCTGCAAGTTCAAAGCCAACATGTGCTATAGAATGGAACCCTGTTTCAAAAGAACAAAGTCAACAAAAAATACCCCAGATATCACCTTCTCTAAGGGTCTCACTGTATACAAAATGAGATGCTTTTATAATTTCTTACAAATACAACTTAAGGCAGTCAAATGACATATGCTATATGCTCCATAAAGCAGATAAGCACGGAGCTCTACAGATTTGAGTTTTCTTCCTCTTCCTCTGTTTGCGCTTTCTCAACCTGACTTTGTCTAATATCTCACCCTCACATCTGTTACCAGAGTTGCGCCTTTGGAATAAATGTCAGGGACTTCAAAGTAAGTGGGGAAGAAAATAAGAAAGAGAAGGTCCTTAGGAGAGGAGGCACGGATACTCCAGTCCTGTGGCATGGTCACCAATGCAAGCCTGACTAGGAGAGACGAGCTAGGAGCCTGAGGAGCCACTGAGCTCCTTTGGACTCGTGAGATGCCCACCACATACCTGCACCTCTGCTCAACAGAGGATGGTGTATTTCAGGATTTGAAAATGTATTTTCCTCTAACAGATTATTTGAAATGAATCACCCACATGCTCCTTATGAATACAAAATAATCTTTACAAATGTTATTTTGAAGCTGTTTCAGTGCCCACTTACAGAATTTGCTTGTATTTTCACTGAAGAACATTGTCAAGGATCTACTTTCTTGACTTGAATAAAAGTCACGTGGAGCCTGAGCCTCAGGTTCCCATGGGATGGATAGCTGCATTACCCTCTTACCTGGCATCTGAACCCCCTGCCCCAGAGCATGGGTATCCTCCATACCTGAGCTTCTCACCAAGAGCAGGCTTGTTTATGACCTATGATGTAAGCTGCCCTGTTCTGTATTTGTAAAGAGCAGACGAGGAGACAGCATGACTGGGCATCCTCAACATCCTGCCCAGTCGTCTGACATCATAAATATCTCCCCAGGCTCATTTCAACTTTCAACCAATTCTTCCCATAGAGACATGCTGAAACAAAACACACTATCTCAATAATTACCATCTTCAACAACCCAGAATTAAACGTATTATTTTGGTTCTATGGTACAATGGGAAAGATCTTTCCTTTAAAAAATGTGACTATACCGGTATTAAAAACATGTTGTGATATACAAAATGTCGTTTCTAGAAAAATCCTTTTCATACATTACAAGGGGGAAAGTTCTATCATATCTCGTAGACCATGAAGTCCTGTTCTATGTCTTTTCTGAAGAAATAAAAGCAAAACTATGCCTAGTTTTCAATATCAGTATCAAATGTCCAGTTAATTTCTGCTGATTTAGTTTCATACCCTTACTAAAAATATGCCAGTAATCACTGCTGAAAATACTTAACCTCCCTAGAAAATTATTTTCACAATAAGCAGCTTCTTATAATTAGCTAATGTTGCTTTATAAATCTAAAACCTTTTAGCAAGTTTACATAAAAACTCTGATAAGGTCTTTAAAAGGTGTGATGAAGCTCACAACACAGTAATATCTGAGGAGAATTGTTGACAGCAGCTTCTCACAGGCTTCCAAAGTCGGTGACTCTTCTTAAAATTGTGGAAGGCCATTCATTTTTGTTTTCATGAACTTAAAGACGACTTAACCAAATCCCCTAACAGTAGCTAATGGATCTTAATTATATGATGAGATAAAGTGGAAGAAAGTCTTATTCACTGGAAGGTAGAATGATTACTAAAATTGTCTAATTTTATATGACACTAAAATTAAAAGATGACACAGCAAAGAAAGAAAACACCCCATGCAGTGGCTCAACAACACCCAAGGGTTCACTTTGCTGTGCCAAGTTTTACTTCAGAGAACAGGGCTCAGTTGCAAAAAATTTCAAGGAAAAAAAATTAAGTTTCTGAAGTAGATTTCAAGGCATGAGCATTTGGTTTTAAAACAGATCTTTTTATTAATTTATGAACAAGTGTTTCATCATTGCTTGAACACAGAATTTCAATAATTAAAATGTTTGCTTTAACACTGGATAGCAGTAGTGTACTTTGGAGTACCCTCACTGTCATCCAGCAGCCGTGAGTAAGAGTAATAATCAGACACCTGGCTTTGAGGGACACGATGAGATGAACGAGATGAACAGTCCTGGCACCACCATGCCACGTCCCCTGTGGACAAGAACACTATTTCCCACACCTCATGTAGACCACACTGGCTACTGAAGAAGTTCTGATCCTTCTCCGTTTTGGAATTTACGGACTTGGGAATAACTGTGTGTCTCACCTAAAGTTTTTTCTTCTGATGCTCGAGAAACCCTACCACATTAGTGGTGCGACCCCGTGCTACACATGAAGAGTCCGAGGCTTAGAGAGGCGAAAACTGTATGATCAAAACATGTGGCCTGTGAAGAGCAGAAACGTCCCTGATCTGTTCATGAGGGATTCGAGTACAGCTGTGTCTGACTCCAGAGCCTGGGCTGTAAGTGTCCTACACTGCTCTCCTTAGACCCCACTCTTCATGTAACTGGTCTACTTGGCTGAGGGAATCCTGCATTCCACATACCCTCCATAGTGCTTAATGACTAGCATGCTTCCTTCTCCAAAATTGTCTCATCTGGACAGGCTTTAAATGATCACTCAGCTTTTAAATCCTTTATAACTGCCAGCGCCTGCAGGGTCATCCTCGGTCTCCGTGCTTTGGCACGGATGGCCTTCCTGTTTGTGAGGAAGGCAGATTCAACTTCTCTTCCTCTATTTCCCCACTAAAATTTTGTGTGTCCAGCCCTAGGCTCAGATCCTGGTCATTATCCGCCTGGCTTTGGCAGGCCCTCCAAATTCTTCCTCTCCAGTCTCCTAAGTGCTGTCTCTTTGAGGGAGGGGTGGGAGGGTGGAAAGCTCGGCCTTTCATCTCTCATACTCCTCACAGTCCTTCTCCCTTTGCCTCCCATGTCTTCCTGACTGAAATTAACTGCTGATGTTTTTCCAGTGCTCGGTTTAGACATTTTTCCTTGAAAGTCTGTAACGTCCAATGCATAATGTTCCAGCCACTAATCTGCCTCATTCATCTACTAATTCAGCCTCAAAATTAGGTCGGGCAAAAAGTACATATGAAATAGACTGGTAGTGCTGATAATAATCAGATACTTGTGAGTGAGGCAAGATGAAAGATGGAGATGGTAGTGCTGAGCAAAGTCAACATATCAAGTGTAATGTACCTAAAATTTGTAATATACAAACGAAAAAGTCTTCAAGACTACACACTCTACATGACACTATTTCCTGTGGCTGCTTGTGGTTTTTGTTGTTGCTGCTGCTGAGACTGCCTCTCACTATGTAGCCCAGGATGGCCTGGAACTTGCCATGATTCAGAGTCAGTCTCTATAGCGTGCTAGGATGTATACTACCATGACCACTTAGGTTTCTTTTCTTTCTTAAAAATATGATGTACAATCTTGTTTCATAATAATATTTGTTCAAATAAAAGCATCAGGACTTTAGAGCAAGGAAACCACAGAAGCCAGGCTAGAGATTTTCCATATGTTATTCAGCATTAAGCCAAGATCATCTCAGATAAGCAGTCTGTAGACCACTCTACTCCCCAGCTGTTCCCTGAGAGATGGGGGTGGGAGCTGTCAGGGCATGTGGAGCCAGGACCTTGTCTTTCTCGCTGTTCCTCTTGTTGGGCCCTGGAGAGTCTACTGAATTCTGACTAGCATTGGTACAACAAAGCCAACCGAGGTTGAAACCATCACCGACAGAGATGGAGAACGGAGACCCTGAGGAGACTGTGTGGCTTTCCCAAGTGCGCCAAGTGACAAAACGCAGGACCTGAGTCTTCCGGCTCTGTAGCCTGTGTTCTAAACACTTTCCATACTGTTTTTAACAAGAAAGCAGCACAGCTCTGAAAGACCTAGGAAAATAGTTCTAATCCTAGATAAGGCTAGTCAAAGGAAAACCAGTCATATTTGGAAACATGGCACCAAAGAAGTGTTAGAATTAATAACAAGGAAAAAGGAATTCTGTGTTCCAAAGCACCTTGAATTGAGATGGGATCGTCCTTACACATGACCTGCTTCCAGGGCAACTCTTCCCTTACATGAAGTATTCATCAGAGCTGCTTAGGGTATTTCTACTAATTGAAGAGTTGAGAGAAAACAATACCAGCATTAATTTGATATAACCCCATGAATGCATTTCTTCTAGTAATGAGCAACATTTTGGGGGCAAAATTATGACACCAGGCTGCAGTGTGATGCATTGTTTTTAAAAGTGAATATAAACTCCATTTAGTCTTGTGTTGTGTCCTTTAGAAACTCAAATATTTATGCCTTTAACATAACCTAGTGCTTCAGAATATGACTTTATTCGGAAATAAGATTACTGCAGGTGAATTTAGTTATGATGAATTCATGTGGGTATAGGAGGGGTCTCAAGAAAAATACGCCTGGTGTCCCTATGAAAGGAGAAAATGACAAATGTGACACAGAATGCTATGTGAGACTGGAGTCATTCCACCCAGGAACTAGGAGCTATCTCAGATCACTCCTTCCTGCCTTCCGAAGCCCCGCCTGGCTCACTGTGGGATGTCAGACCCCATTTTTTCAAGTTGAGAGTCAATCTCTGTTGTTAATGTGGCTCAGTTTGTGGCCTGTTGTTATGAAAGTGCATGTACCACACTGACAGTTGCATTTGAGTGTTTCTTGTACAATTACATTAACCAAGAAAAAGGATGATCACCTTTCCAAATTGTATAAACCAGGCTCTTGGATACTGTATTCTGTGTCTTCTAAGTAAGAGCTTAAATATTACTAGATAAACCGGGGGTGGTGGCACGCACCTTTAATCCCAGCACTTGGGAGGCAAAAGGCAGGTAGATCTCTGAAAGTTGGAGACCAACATGGTCTATATAGTGAGTTCCAGTACAGATGGGGCTACAGGGTGACCCTGTCTCAAAATAAAACAAATGAAAAATTACTAGCTAAAAATCATCTGATTAAGCCAGGCATAGTAGTGCAGGTCTTTAATCCCAGCACTCGGGAGGCAGAGGCCAGCGGATCTCTGAGTTTGACACCAGCTGGTCTACATAGTGAGTTCCAGGCCAGCTGGAGCTACAGGGAGACCCTATCTCAAAAATGTAAATAAATAAATAAATAAATAATAAAAATAATAAATAATAAATAAATAGATCTGATTAAGACAAACATTTGTCAAAGAAAATGTGGCATCTCGCTTTCAAACTTGCGTCCCCGGCCTATGAGACAAGACGCAAAGCCTGAGTTTTATTTAGTTATATTACTTTAGAAAGAAACTAAAATTTTGCCTTTGCCTTTGGAAAGGTTGAAAGCATGTCTGATCTGTATCTAATGATACGTGAGAGAGGAATTGGGCATCGAATGGCCATCTCATTTCCAGTGGTAAAAGATGAGCCCCCAGAGTGTGTGCCTGGCGCACAGGGAGAACGCGTACCCAGTGCTCGTTCCTTGGGCCCGGCTCAGTGTTTGGAAATTGACACTTTCTATCTGTGACACCACAATTGCATGCTTCTGAATTCTGATCTGAACAAAAAATAATGAATCTCATGGTCAAGTTTTTTCATTGAACAAGGTGTTGCCACTTCTAGTACCTATGCTCATCACCGCAAAACCATTACAAAACAGGTCGCCAGAATGCGATAGAAATGATGATAGTCTTTTCTACTGCGGACTGCACCAGATTGTTAAAACGCTTCTACACTTAATACATATATTCATAGGGAGGGTAAGAGAGCTCCCGTCTCATCTTCCATCATCAAGGCATTTATAAAACGCTTTTCTTTTGCTTTTGTGACCCCTAACCAGAAAGGTCACAATAAATAAAGGTCAAGACGGATGTCAAATCAAGCAATTACTAAACAGGGAACTTGGCTGTGACCCTCAGATTAGAAATGGTGACCTGTCACAGCAACAGGGGAAAACCTTCTTGCAAGAAGTTGCCTAGCTCCTGAAATACAATTGAGATTTGTAGCCTGGACTGAAAAAAACTGGTATTTTCCATTTGCCTTTTAATCTTTTCTACCCTTCATATTGGGGTTATCCTCCCATTTTCTCTTTAACTTCAGGTTGTAGACATCTGAGAAGAAAAATTAGTGGATAGAAAGCACACTGTCATGAACAATGAGGCTGGGTGGGCACAGCACAAAATGCTGGAAAGTCAATGTGTTCATATAACTAAGATGGAAAGGTATGAAATTAGACAACCTGTGTAATAGTGATAATCTCAGTCAACAAAGCCCAGGAGTTGGGTTAGGAGTTGTTGTTTGAATATGCCACATACAGGAAATAATCTTTGAAGCATCTTTCTGAGGGTAACTAAGATTTGCAAACATATTACCCATTTCTGTGGAATTTCTACAAGCTCATTTTCTTCCTTTGTGGTACAAGAAAATGTTTATTCTTTACTCCTCACTTCATGCTGTGTTTAAAATATTGAGTTTATTAGCCATGCCTAATACCAAAACTCCAATTCACTCTTAGCATGTGGTCCCCTTGTCCTTCAAAAAACCTATATTATAGATAGAGCATTTCTATCAAAAAATTAAGCGGAAAGGGGCTGGAGAAGATTACTCAGTGGTTAAAGTACTGTCTGCTCTTGCAGAGGACCCAGGTGTGATTCCCAGCACCCACATGGCAGCTAACAACCATTTGCAAATCTCTGTGGGCATTGCATGACGTGAGTGACTTACATACATGCAGGTAATATACTCATACGCACAACATAAAAAGAAAAGAAAGAAGGAGGAGGAAAGGAAGGAAGGAGGGAGCTAGGAGGGGAGGATAAGGGAAGGGGAAGGAGAGAGGAGAGAGAGAGGTCTTTACATTTCAGGGTTTTCTCCTTTCAAATACATAAGCTTTGAATTGTAGCAGAAACAAGGAAGATAATTTCAAATAGCATTAATATTTTGATAGTAGAGTCTTACAAAGTGGTCTTTGGCTATTTCTTTTCCTGCTTATTACAATTCATAAGGGAATAAGTTAAATATATATATATATATATATATATGTATATATATATATCCGCTATCTTCCCTAGTAAAGATTAAATTCAGGGGCTAGAGAGATGGCTCAGCACTTAGAAGCACTGACTGTTCTTACAGAAGACCCAAGTTTGATTCCCAGCACCCATATGGCAGCTAACAACCATCCATAACTCCAGTTCCAGGGCATCCGACACCATCTTCTGACCTTTGTTGGTATTACATGACATGGAGGCACTTACTTGTAGGCAATACACATAAAATAGAAGTAATGGATAATTTTTAGTAAAAAAGATTAAATTCAATTCAGTGAATAGACTTTAATGTTTAATATAATTATTTCAAATTAAACGAAAGCAATGAGGAGAAAAAAACTGATTTTTAAAAAGGCAAGTAGTTGAAGGAGGGGATATAATCAAAATACATTGTACAAAACTCTCAAAGAATCACTAAAAATAGCTTAAAGAAAAACAAAATGAAAGGCCAACACCTGGCACAACACCTCCCTGTAACTGAAAGTTAGGCCTAGAAATCTGATGAGGTAGAAGTAGCCAAAAGGGGGACTTTTGAAAAAGAAAGCCTTTTCAAATATCTTGCATTTCCCAGTACCGTGGTACAGGCCTTTAATTTTAATCCCAGCACTCAGGAAACAGAGGAAGACGAATTTCTGTGAGTTCAAGGCCAGCTAGGTCTACATAGCAAGTTCCAGCCCAGCTAGGGCTATAGGGAGACCTTGTCTCAAAAATAAAAGTTCTTATATTAGAAAAGTATGAATATTGATCATAAAAATATTATTATAAGCTTATTTTCATTTCAAATTCCACTCAAATACAAGTTTTTACTGAAAAGAAAATGCAATTCACTTTCTTAGCTCTTCACTGCAGAAAAAACTGAAAAAAAAAGGAAAAGTTCCTTTAGCAAAGTCACAGCCAAACAGCCTGAATATCTATGTCATCCAGGTTTCTTAAATCCAATACTTTCTGCTGCTGCGTTCACTGCTTTCAGTGCGCTTTCTTGGTCACAAATCTTAGTGGCAAGTTTGCTCTCTTGCTATTATTATCATCATTCATTCTTCTAATTGCCAAAGGAGTTATATTAGCCTATTGGCTTTAAAGATTGGGCTGGGGAGCCCTTTGGTCCCCAGGGTTCTCCACAGAACCTGTGAACCAAAGTTATTATTTCTTCCAAAAACATCAACATAGAGAATGCCTGCAGGATGAACTCCTAGAGATTCTAAGTGGTTTCTTGGGGTGTGGGGGGAATCTCAATATTTACTACATACATTCTTATTTACAAAATTTCCAGAGTTGAGATTAAACGGAGGGCTCAGCTAACAACCACCTTGAATTACTGCGTCGCATCTCTTCATTGTGTCTGCGGTTAAGAAGCCTGTGAATGGGTTAGGTCGAGGCTGCAAGTGTGATGGCTTCATAGACTGTTTGTTTTCCCAAGGGGTGTGTCTAGATTTTTTTAAAATTGTTTACCAAAAAATAATTGTCTAGAGGTGAGAACCTGGCATTTAAAAAGGAGTGAGTACTCTCTAAATTTTGCCCCAGTGGCTCCGAAATGTGAATCACAGAAACTGGGAAAGTCCCTGTGGCCGTCCTTCCTGCTTCCCAGTTTCAATAACGCCAATTACCACGGGTGGAACCAAGCTGGGGGTTAGCTTCCAAACTGAACCAGGTTAGTTTAGCTTTGCCCCCCGCCCCCCAGCCTCCTTGACAAGGTCTCACTTTGTAGCTTAGGCTCACCTGGTACTCACTATATAACCCAGAATGTCCTCAAAGTCACAAAAATCCTCCTGTATCAGCCTCCTAAGTGCTGGGGTTTAGTCACCACACCCAGCTAGCTTTTCCTACTAGAGATAGGACAAAATTTTGTTAACATGTTTGAAGATTATGTAACCTTCACAGAGTAGACCAAAACAGGGTGTTATATACACAAATGAACATAGAAGTTTGAACTTCTTCACAGTCATTTCAATATTGTAATAAAGACTCGTTGTTGGCACCTACGGGGCCATAATTTTGCAATTACTTTCCAAAAAAATCTATATGTATGCCACAAATCAATAGGCAAATTTTGTCAAAATATATAAGCAATCAGTTCTTATTTATGTAATGAGATAAATAAATGGTAAAAATATACAGTGAAATGTGCAGTGAAAATATGTCCAGTGAAATATATTAACTACACAGTGAAAATACAGCTTAATATACAGTGAAAATATATCCTGAAATTTTTCCGAGGTAAATTTATTTGATCCTGTAACAACTGAAGTAGAAACAGTAATTGTGCTATTTTTTGAAAGGAGAAAATTAGGATTCAGAATAATTATGTGTGTGGTCTAAGTTAATTATTAGAGGAATAAGTTAAGGCAAAGACTCCTAAATTCCTGCACATCACTTTATACTCATCTTCTCAACTTGCAATTCAGACCCACACTTGGTTATGTTATCTGCTTATTCTTTAGGACTTTAGAACACAATTTGGTTAAGGCTTCAGAGAAAAAAAATGTACAGCAAGACAGGAAAGAGAACCTGCAGTAAAACTGGTAGAAACAACCTTTATCAAGCACTTGATACTTTCAGAAACTTAATTTACATTATTTCTTTTGTGTCTCACTATATACCGTGAAGTTCTTCCTAGTAGGAAACCAAAATGCAAGGAGCCAAGCATTTGCCTCGGGTCACATAGCTAGAGGGACACCCAAACGGAAGCTGGATTCCAGCCTGGGCCCCTTTGATTCCCACACGGAGGTCTGAACGTTCATTTTCTTCTACCTGTAGAACGAAAGGCCAAGAAAACCCAGGACACCCATTAAAGACAGCCTGACTGGAGAAAAATGCAAGGAAGGGTTAGGGACGATGAAGCCAGATGGATAACTCAGACTCAAACTATAGAGAAGCTAGAAGCTCAAGAAAGTACATTGATGTAAGAAGAAATGGGAACGTTTTGTAAATTTTTAACAGAAGAGAGATGAGAAGTTGACTTAGGACAGGAAAACACCGAGGAAGTAAGAGTAACTAGGAAGCTACCCCATAGCTCACGTAGGACACGGTGGAGGCCTAGTCAGCGGTGGTCAGCGTGATCGTGAATCAGAAGAGAAGGCTACAGGAAACAATTAGAAGGTAGAAGCAGTATAATTTCATGACTAATTGGCTGCAAAGGCTCAAGCTGTAGATGAGTCAAAGACGACCGGGTGGTTTCGAGCCTAAGTGAATGAAGAGCCTGCCCCACAGAGAGTTAACATGAGGGAAGGTAGGGGAAGGTGTGTTTAGCCATATCACAATAAAGGGCTTGGGCATGAGGACCCATTTTCAGCTATCAGGACACAGTACACAGCCGTTAGAAATAGGGCATTGCACAGAAATAAAGACTGCAAGTGTATTTGAATTTGTTAATGAAGAAAGGAGGAAGGGAGCCAGTAGGGCTACAACTGTTGAAGAGTTTCCATAGATGAACATGCCAGGAAGAATGAGGAGACATCACCAGACATTTCCTTCCTTTTGTGGTGTATGGAATTTGCTAGAAAACTAAGGAAAAAAGGAAAAGGAAAAACAAAATAAGAAGGTCACTCTTGTTTCCTGGTTGATGAAGGGGGCAGCTTGCTCTGCAGTGTTCTACTGCCCCATTGTGTGCAGCCTTGTCAGAATCCCAAAGCAAGAGAGCCAGCCAGTCATGGACTAACATCTCCAAAACATATAAATAAAAATAGTTCTTTTCTTTTAAAATGTTAATTCTTTCAGGTATATCATCATAGTGATGGAAAGCAGGAGACATACATAAAATAGCATTGCTTAGAGTGTGACGTTTAGTCAGCAAGAAGTGTGACACACACCTCAGGAACTGCTGCAGGTAATGCCAGTGAGAAATGAGTTGATGGCCATGCCAAGGTTGACGACCTGAGTGACTGCAAGATCAACAGTAGTGGCAGTTCAAGTACAGTAGAGGTATTGATTTTAAAGACGTGCACCTTAAACTGTGGTTTAGGAATCATTTTAATGAAATTCATTCAAATCAACTCAAGCACAAATAGAACTTATTAAAAATCTTGCAGACATTACAGAGAAGGAAAAAAGGCACATCTTTGCACAGAGAGGAATTAGGTCAGCAGAGCACATAGGTCAGCAGTCTCTTCCTATGTCAATCACCACACCACATGCTGTCTGAGGCATGGGTCCACATGTCAGCTTCTGTGAGGACCAGCTTCCTCTTTTTTTTTTTCAAAGTATTTCTGCTCTTTCAAAACTTTCAGCTTGGTCATGACTTTTCCATTATGCTAAGTCTTCATGAAAATCCAACTTTTGTGCTTCCATTCTGAAAAGTCTCTAGCAATATCATATGTGGTCAAGTAGGAAACTCACGTATACCAGCAACTTTGCGTATGTGTATTGATTAATTCTTCATTTTATAGATGGCCATCTATTGCCTAGAAAGACTCACTTTTATAGTCCTATACTAACTGATAGCCAAATTATTCTCAGCCTTAGTGACTATAAGAAAACAAGTGTATTAAAAAGATGTAAATCCTAGCCGTGCGTGGTGGCGCACGCCTTTAATCCCAGCACTTGGGAGGCAGAGGCAGGCGGATCTCTGTGAGTTCGAGGCCCGCCCGGGCTACCTAGTGAGTTCCAGGGCAGCTGGGGCTACAGGGAGACCCTGTCTCAAAAAGACCAAAAAAAAAAAAAAAGATGAAAATCCAAGCGGGGGGGGGGGGGGGCGGGGGTGAAGAAACAAGAAGGAAAACTCAAAAAATTTTAAAAATTTTAATAAAAAGAAAAAAAACAAAAAAAAAAAAAAAAAAAAGATGTAAATCCAAGCGGAGAGGGAGGCGTGGGACTGATGCACACAGATGGAAATCTCAAAAACTTTTCAAAATTTAAATAAAAAGAGAAAATATAAAAAACCAATGACGTGCATCCAAAGAGAAAATATAAAAAACCAATGACGTGCATCCAAAGGAAGCAAGAGAGAGGAGTAAAAATCAAAGAGATTAACTCGCAAAGTAGAACATGAGATGGTGAACCACCCGCATTTATCTTAAGTACACATGGCCCCATAGTATTTGATTCCGTAGCTTCCTCTTTTGTCGTAAGCAGCTTTCTTTTATACCTTCCAATGAACTGAGCTAAATGTTTCCCCATGATGGCAATTAAAATGCATCAATGGTCTCTGATTAAAAACCTGCAAATAAGTGAGAAACTGCTTGAGGACTGGAGAATCCACCTGGTAGAGGGACGCTCTTCTATGACACGTGACCAGTCTTAGCTGTTGTCTACATTTTTAAAATTACTTTTTAAGCAAAGTCAAGATAGAAAGAACAAGATAAATTCAAGCATGCCTGGATGTCAGCTGAGTGTGTTTTCTCATTTAATAGGTGCTACATTGAAAGATTGCTTGAGAAGAAAAAAGAAAAGAAAATAGATTATAAAAATAAGAGTTGTCCACCAAGAATCACCTGTTTATATTTCTGCTTTCCATCAACTTTTAAAATCCAGAGTTAGTTGTATTATCTTTAAGTACTGCTTGGAATGTCTATAGCTGTTCTCCCAAATACAAGGCAATTTGGAACCTGGGAGCCACTAGTGGGTGCATGTTGACAGCTCAGAGTCACCAAGAAGACACACATATGAAGGACTTCTGCAGTTGGGAGTGAACTTTCTGGCCAGCACTATGATTATCTGTCTCTCTTCACACATTTGTAAAATACATCTATTAGGCTGATCAATACACTTTAAAATTAAAAATGGTTGTCCTCACTTTCGCAATACATAGTACTACAGAGATTAGAAGTATTAATTCAGTAGACAAGAAAATGTCTATAAATATCCTAGCTTAATAGACAGAGCCAGACAATGCATCCCTGATGGGTTTTCATGGCTCCAGGAAAGAGGTGAGGCCGCCACCCACACAAAAATTCTCTCATTTGTGAGCCAGTTGTCTGAAATCATCTCCAGAACTGTATCCCTCAGGTTGACATGAAAGTGCTCGGTCATCTCTTGGAGACAATAATTCTCCCTGCTCCCAGAGGCAAATCTGGGCTTCTTAATTTTACTAGATTGAGCTTTGCTCAGCAGCTAAATCTTCTGCATGTGACGTGTTCAGGTCTAGCAAATACTTCAGGACCAAAGAGATTTCCAAATAAAATATACCAAATATATCAGATGCTGATCTAAAATAGTCTCTTGCAATTTGTACTTATAAATACAGCTTCAGGATTCTTTGAAATAAGAATCTCAATTTATTAACCTATAAACTGATACAATGTGTTTTCATTTTTCCATAATTTGTGTTTGTAGGCCATTGGACCCAAATTTAACTAAAATAACACTCCGCTTAAAACACAAGTAAGGAACTTTTTCAAGTGGTTTAGCAGTTAAGAACACTGACCGCTTCTGCAGAGGACTCTGGTTCAATTCCTAGGACCCATATGGCGAATAACAATCATCCATAACTCAGTTCGATGGGATCCAAAGCCCTCTTCTGAGCTCCGTAAGCATGCACAGAATGGGTTCACTTACATACACGCAGGCAATACACTCATACTTATCATAAAATAAAAATAATAAAATGTTTTCTAAAATCACAAGCAAAAGTGTATAGAAAGGTAGACAGTTCAGCAAGTGGCTAGTCCCCCGTCAAGTAGAAATTGTTTTTCATTCTTCAACTGTGCAATAACACATAGTTAAGGGAAATGGAAAGCCGGCACTGATGAGTCCTAAACATGAAGGAAATTAAGAAAAGTTAAGGTCAGTAAGTTTGTCATCACCTACATCTTGAGATATATATCATTATTAACATATGTAGTAGATACCCCAGATAAGACCTGGTTTGTATTCCCCAAGTGTAAATGTTGTCCAAGACAGTTCACCTGTCCTGTTTATCCTAAACAACTTTAGGAGTCCAACTTTAAAGATTTAAAGTATTTCTTAGGATAATACTTTATCTGTTTTAATTTGATCTTTTAGAATAGAAAAAAAATGTTCATTTTTTCCTCTAATTTCACTTGATAAATAATACAGGCATGCCTTCCTGTGTCTATAAGGATAAGGGCATAAATTTGCACAGTGATTGAGTGGGCTTTGATGAAAGATAGTCAAATGTGAAAACAGAAGTTAGCTTTCCATTCTCCACCAATATTCAGATATCACTGACAGTTTTAAGGGACCTACTCAAAGTAAAAATCTCACTTACACTAGCTGAAATTGTTTGAATTACAGGGGATGTAGAATCATGGCTCCACCATGGTCGTGTGTTCATGTGATAGACTCACTCTATTTCAAGTGAGCATTTGACTGTGTTGGAGGATTTGCATTATAACATATTCTATGTCATCAGGCCATAACTGCAGCTATCAAAGCCCCAGCATCACTGCACTTAGTAGCTGCACTTTCTCTGACCTTCACTTTTCTCATATGTGCAGTGGAGAAGATAAATTACAGCGTTTTTCCGTGGATTAAATTAAATTGGATGTTAAACAGTTTGATGCATAATTCTTTCAGTGAATGTCCACCTCTCTTACCTTTAACTAGTAAAGTATGGTATTTCGGGGAACAAGAAAAGTAGCGCGCTAATGCTAATTTGAGTCCAGGCAGCGATCCACAGACGTTGCCTCTTTCCTCTGCTTTGGCCTCCTCGGCTTCAGAAGCCTGCATGTGGAGCGGGGATCTGACTCTGGTCGGAGATACCAACCTAGAGAGTGCCAGGAGCAGGAGCTCTGCCCACAGCTTTCCTCATTCAGCTTGTGGAGTGTTACCACTAGGTCAGGAGCTGAGCTAAGCTGTTCAACTTTGGACTCTAAAATTGACGAGAAGACTGGATCTTACTTCAGTGATAGTTCCCAGCTTTTTTCATGTTTTTATGGAATAACAGACACATATTTTCCTTCGAGTTTCTTTCTCTTTCCGTTCTTTATGCATCCTACCCATCTAATCTAAACACTCTAATTCTGGCATTTATAAACAGCTAAATGAGAAAGTTAGCATTTAACTTTAGCATTAATTTTCGCATTTAAAAACAAGCCAGAAATTAAAAAACAAAACTTATTTTTAACATAATGCAAAGGGTTTTAACAATAAAATTCAAATCAATTGAAAATGAAAACGCTTACCCCTGACAATTTACTTCCTGGTATTTAATACTGCTTCCAAGCATCTACGGAAATATTTTCCTATTGTTTAGGTTGCTCAAGCTTTGAAGAAGTAAAACTAAATTCTAAGACCAATATCCCCTCAATACCTATTTACCATCAGTGGGGTTTTCACAGACCAGAGAATTAACATAATTAACTCATCTTTCATGAGTTTGCTGGAGAAAGAGGGCCAAGCCAGCCACTTCTGTTTGAGCTCAGCTGCCCAGACATGCTCACATTTGTGGTTGAAACTCAAATGCTTCTCCCACACAGTGGAATAAATGCTTTCATTTCCTTGAAAAGGTAAAGTATTTGCAAAATTTTATATATTTATTTGGCACATTTTCCCCTTTTTATAAGGACTTATAGTTGTCTACTTAATAGATTCTTTCTATCCTACTGTAGTCAGAAGTTTACATTTTCCTAATATAATTCTCTAAGTTTACAGAATATCAATTCTGCATTATTTAAAGTTATTCATAAACACACTTCTGGGTTTTTCCTAAATTCTCTAACTAGTTTATGAAAATAAACAAAACAAAAATACCTATACTTGTGATTTATAGACTCAGTCTAACATAGTTTGGAAAAGATGTCAACTTTGTGAAAGTATTTAGACTCATGTTTTCATATTACATCTAGACAGAAAGACAACAAAAAGATAATTTCAATATTTATTTATACTGAGCCTCATATAAAAAGATTTCAATAGATCTACAAATATTTGAGCAGAATAGAGACTTAATGGATATAAACATGTATCCGTCAATGGTCTAAGAATTCCTCATTCATCATTTCTTTTAATTCTTTTTTTAAAAAAATTTATGTGTATGAGTGTATTGCCTGCATGTATGTCATGCAATGCCACAGACGTCAGAAGAGGGCTTTGGATTGCCCTGGAACTGGAGTTAAGGACGGTTCATGGCCACCATGTGGGTGCTGGGAATCGAACCCAGTCCTCTGCAAGAGCAGCCGGTGTTCTTAATCGCTCAGCCATCTAATATTTAATTCTTCTCACACTATGCAGATAAAAAACAATGGCTAAGAGAGGCTAACTTGCCCAAATCCCACATTGAGAAACAATTGTAATAGACTTTGAATTCTGGTGGTGGTCTGACCCCAAATACATGCTCTTGCCAGCAAGGAAGGAGAAAGAAAAGGAGGCTAAGGTTAGAGTCAGTCTAAGAAGTGTGAACTGAACATTACGTGTCATGACAAAAGGTGATTTGTTCTGATTTCCAGGGGACCATAGAGAGAAAACAAGATAGTCGGGAAAATTCACAGTACCCATAAAATAACCACACCAATAACTCAGAAGACATACAATCTCTCCTAGCTCTGAAGTCTTATGGGCATAAGAAAGAGAGAGAGTATTGTCAAATACAAACAAAAGAAAACAAAAACAAAATAGAGTAACTTTTCATGTTGTCTAAAGGTAATCCAGAGAAGAGCCCCAGAGCCAAGATCAAAATAAGCACACCTTCAGAGTTGCAGGGAAACTGGGTATGTATACCCAGTGCTATAGCTGGGTTCCAGAGTAACACTGACTATCTCAAGAAATGTGTAGACTACGATGTTCCTATGAGCAATCTTTCCTTATGCAATAATACAGTGTCTCAGATATTTCATGACAGTTAAGAAGCAAGTACAATGTTCACGGAAGGAACCTGCAATAAACCTATTTTATCCTGCTGATTCAGAACATACCTATCTATTTAATTCTTCAGCAACTTAGAAGGCAAAGAGAACAAAAGCCACTTAACCACACTATTAACTAGGAAGAACAGTACCTCATGTTGCTCTACAGACCAAACAATACAGTAAAACTCTTAGTGTCTGACACTATACTCTGACTTTTTTCTGGTTCCCTGTCTAGAACTTGTAATGCTAACTACTCTTGCCTTTACTTCTCCTTCACATCTCCTAGTCATGATTCAATGACTTTCTTTTCCCCTTAGAGATAAGAGTTATGCAGTTTGGGAGTCTTTAGATAGACCCACTGAGGGGGTATTCCAATTGCCTCACCCTGCGCCCCTGTTCAGCATGGAAGAAGCCAGAGCGGTCAGCATCCCGATTCCCTATTGGCAATTTGGGTAACCCCTTCAGAGGATGGCAT
>NW_008339003.1:1845735-1859863 GCF_000622305.1 Nannospalax galili
ACCAAAAATGTCAAAAGTATTTGGGAGCTTGTATCTAATCCTTCAAAGATTTTAGGGTTACCTCTTCAGAGGGGGAATGTTAGAGTAGCAAAAAGCCCCATAAAATAAATAAATAATAGAAGAAAAAAGAAAAAAGAATAAGAAAAAGTGATGGGGAGACATGGGAAGAGTTGGAAAAGAGGGAGTGGGCATGGATTTCATCAAAACACCTTATAGGCATGTATGAAATTCTCAATAAAGTTTTTGTAAAAGTTAAAGAAATATAAAATAAAATAAAAAATTTTTAAATGTTAACTATTACCAATATTGGGACCACTTCTAAGTCCATACTTAGAAACTCTGAGGTAACCCTTCAAAGTGTCACAAAACCTAACAAATTGGAACTGAATATTGCGGCTTAAGGAATTAAAAGTGAAGTCTTTATATTGCTTCAAGAATCAATTATAAATCAAATCAGAAGCCAGTTCTGAAAGACATATGTATATTCTGTGATCTTTCCTAATTTCCCAAAACATGTAAAGAAGGTGTGAAAACATCGTTTGTCCTTAATTTATAGACTAGACAAACCAAATCTTTGGATCTGTCAGTGAAGGGACTAGATTTCTGTCCTAACCGGAATACAAGACTGAAACTAGTGGAGTGATTGACAGGAATTAGCCAACAACGAAACCGAAGTGTACCAGCAGATACGGGGTTGCCCAACCTATGAATTCTTCTAAAATGACAATAAAGAGCTAATAGCCTAGCCTTATCCCTAAAAAAATTTGCAAAAAAAAAATTAAATCAGTACTTTTTTGCATAATCATAACTACATTTAATTTCAAGCTATTAACGTCCAAAGCGAATCACGTAATACCAGATTTAAATGTACCTCAACACATTATGCAAAAAAAATGGGACCTTGTAATAGATTCCAATAGATTAGCATGCTGATTAGTTAAATGCCATAACAGTTTATTTCATTGTATTCAATTGTGTTTTGGAGTATACCTTTACACATAGAATTCATTCTATCCACAAAACGTTTACACACTGAAGGCACTTGAACAACACTGATGGGTTGATAAAGATAAAAGCAATTATTTAGCTTTTATATTTTATAATTTAAAGCCTAGGATAAGACTAATCATTAAAAAGTAATCCTAACACTTGAGTTAGCAGTAGGGTGAGGCAGCTTCATAGTCCAGTGCAATCTTTGCTCACACTGAAGTCCAAAGGATCAGCTTCAGGGACTAGTTAGCCCTCCTGTGTCATCTAGTAACCAGAACACATGTTATCAGAAATTTTGACAAAATGAGGTTAGTAAGGAGAAAGTAAAATGATGGTACTGAGATCTGTAAAAGAACCGTTCATGATTGATTAGTGAATGATCAATTAAGGAAGGAAATTCTGAAAGGCAAGGTTTAAATATGGATGAAGAGTTGGGTTCTCCATGTAGCCAAGAGCAGCACATCAGCAGTAACTCAATGTCAGCACAGCGGTAGCTGAGAAGAAATGGAAGGTGCTCCTCTCCCTCAGCGTGCTCTGGCCACTGCTCCAGAAAGGCAGAGTGCATGCAAATCCAGAGAGCTTCACAGTATGAGTTCATCACCTATCTGTAGATGCAAAGTGAATTCGGTAGTTTATGATCACAGTTCTGTGGGCCAAAAGATGGCTCAGTGGGTATGGATGCTTCCCGGAAAGCTTGATGACCTGGGTTTGATCCCCAAAACTGACTTCCACAGGTGTCTTCTGACCTCCACACATGCTTCATGGCACACACTCCACACAAAACATGAATAAATGTGAAACGATTAAAAGAAGTCTCTGTATTCGCATACATGCCCTAATGAGTGGCTATCTAGGGAATTTTTTCATAGTTTCTATTGTATCATCAGAGCTATGCTCCAGAAGCCTGACTCAAAACAGAAGACTGCAATAATTCTGTGACTACTGTTAAAAAGATGTGTGTATTTCCAGAATGCTTAAATATTTGACAAAAGTTAACAGCTAACATGTAGTTGCTAAGTTTATAAACAGTGGTGTCCCTGAAGTATGGCTCAGCACATCCTGGAGAAGCATTGTACCAAGGTCTCTGGGTTGAGGTTCTCCTGCACTCCAGTCCTCTGTCCAAGCTGGGTCTGGAGATGAGAGTGCTTTATAAAGAAGTTGACACTCATGAATGTGGAACTGGAAGGCTGTGAACAAGCATTTTTTTTTAATAAATTGCCTATTAAACAACAGAACACTAATCTAATTGCAGACTGCCTCCTGCACTCTTCCCTTCGCACCAGGAACCTAGATGCCCAAACTTACTCATTTCTTCTTCCACATCTGTCCTCTCTACCTCTCTACAATGATATCCTCGCAGAGGTGCTAACTTAGGAGATAACAAAGAAACAGGACTCAGAAACGCTCTCCTGGCATTCCTGTCTTCCCCAAAGAAACTCAGCACTGCGGTTTTGCGGTCCCTGCTCTACCTGAACAGCTTTGCTCTCCTGTTCACATGAAACTCACCCATTGTCTTTCTCTACTGAAAACATAAAGCCAGTATAATGGGCAAATGTAGATGTGCATCTATGTATGCTGAGTCAAGAAAAGATTATGATTCTAATAAATGTGTATCTACTTCACACAATTAAAATCTTAGGGTGAACCATAGTTCAGTTAATAGTGGCCTATACGTGTGTGCATGCATATGTATACATATTACATTGACATTTTATAAAAGCTATTCAAGATAGTATGTTGATTAATAACACAACATGCTATTCACTGTTTAAAAAATTTGTATTGATCAAATTTATCTGGTCCAATTGTATGTCCTTAAACACCCAAAAGGGAAGTATAACCAAGGATTAAAGGGGCCAACATAATATCATAAGAGCATACATATACATAACTAAAAGTTACTCAACAAACAACAAAGCCAGACAGGCGAAACCTTCAGTCGAGTTGTTGGCTAGGATAGATAAAGGCTCTTCCAGACAGTAACCCAACATACTACTGGAAAAATGAACAGCAGACCCCAATTCTATCCAAAGGAATACTGACAATGGATTGCCGTAGATGAGGAACAGCTGACCCTCCTGGAACAGGGACCTCTGGCTGACTAGATTGACCAGAACGGCAGACAGGGGGGAATGGATGAGGGTGCTGACAACACAATGGACAGTGACAGGGATGGCAGAGTATGGAGCCTCAAGTGGGAGAGGAAGGCTGTCTATCTGACGAGTTTGTATTCATGCTCAGATGCCGAGGAGCTCAGAAGGTGGGCGACTGTGACCAGTGATAGTCATGTATATAGAGATTAGAAATGCATGTGAATACGTCTCAATGTCAATTGCTTTGGAATGAATTCTTCTGTATGAAAAAAAAATTAAAAAAATAATGATTGAAAAACAATAATTAGTAGATGTGAAAAACATTACCATTGAAATCTACCTGATGACTTTATATCCATGTTCAGATGCCTAGAAGCTCAGAAAGTAACCAACTGTGACTAGTAATAATCAGATATTTAGAGATTAGAAATGCATGTGCAAACATCCAATGTCAATTGCATTGAAAAAGAATTTTTCTATATGAAACTGTGTATTTTAATAATGAAATGGAGATCTTTTTAAAGGTTAAAACATCATTTAATTTATGTCTTATAGGGTTTATACTGAGTACAATATTGTATAACTGTAATAATTCAACTGTAAACCTAAAAATTTACAGCCAAATTTGAAAGAGATGCATCCTACCTCAGGAAAACGTTATTGAATATGTCAATTGTGTTGTAATGATATGCTCTTCTAAGTATGTTGTTATTAAATAAATCATTTTTAAAAATTAAAAAAAAAATAAGCTGGGGTTGGAGAGATGGCTAAGAGGTTAAAAGCATTACCTCTTCTTGCAGAGGACCTGGGTTTCATTTCCAGCACCAACATGATGGCTAACAACCTCTGTAACTCCAGTTCCAATGGATCCAACATCTTCTCCTGACCTCTGCAAGCATTGCATGATGGATACACTCACCTACAAGCAGTCAATACCCTCATATGCATAAAATAAAACTAGTAAATAGAACCAGGCATGGTGGTGCATGCCTGTAGCCCCAGCACTTGGAAGGCAGAGGCAGGCAGAAATCTGAGAGTTCAAGGCCAGCCTCGTCTACATAGTGGGTGGGACTACAGGGGACCCTGTCTCAAAAAGGCAACCCCCCCCAAACAAACTAATAAATAGAATATATATAAAAAAAAACTATGAAACTGAACAGGGATTTGTCAAAAGAAGAAACAAAATGACTAATAAACACTTTATTAAGGGCCAATAATGTTCGTTATCAGGGGCATGTGAATTAAAACTACTTTAAGATTCTGTCTCACCACCGTCAGAATGGCCATGATCTCGAAAATAAATGACAACAAATACCAGTATAAATGTGGGGAAAGTATAATCTTTATAGGCTGTTGGAGGACGTGTAAACTAGTATAGCTGCTTTGAAATCAGTGTAGAGGTTTGTCCAAAAGCTGAAACAGAACCACCATATGACCCAGCTTTACAACTCCTTGACAAGTACCCAAAGGACTTTATGTCCTACTACAGAGATACTTGCACATCTATGTTTATTGGTGTTCTATTTACAATAGCTAGGACATGGAATTAACCTAGATGTTCCCCAGCCTAGATGAAAGGATGAGGAACATATGTTATGCATACATAGTGGAAAATTAGTGTAAATGAAAATAAAATAAGGAAATTTAAAATATATATATATTTTTTTGAGACAGGGTCTCCCTGTAGCCCCAGCTGTCCTGGAACTTGCTCTGCAGACCAGGCTGCCTTGAACTCACAGAGATCCACCTGCCTCTGCCTCCTGAGTGCTGGGAATAAAGGCATGCACCACCATGCCCAGCTAAAAAGGATTTTATATATTACTTTTTCTTACATGTATGTGTATACTGTCTGTCTGTATGTAAGTGCACCCATGCCATGCAGTGCCCACAGAAGACAGAGGAGGGTGTGGGATCCCCTAGATCTGGAGTTACAGACAGTTGTTAGCTTCCATATGGATTCTAGAATTTTAGCCCGGGTCTTCTGCAAGAACAGCCAGTGTTCTCCACCACTGAGCCATCTCTCCGGCCCTGCATTTTCAGTTTTTGATAGCTAAAATATCAAATATTTATATGTGTTATATAAATTCTCATTCAACTATAGAGTATATATTCAATATACGTATTCTAACACCCCCTCATTTCTCTCTTCACATTTTTCTTCTAAGAAAATTGGTTTCCTATTTTAGATTTTCTTTGGTCAGTAGCTTGTAGAAAGACTATTCATTCTTTTAGGAAATGCTGGTGAATTTAATAAGGATAAATTGCTGCTGGGAGGAAACATTCTAGGTTCAGAATCTAGATTTTTTAAATTGTCATCATTATTAAAATGTCGTCGTTTCATCCGTCCCTCCTTGCTCCACTCACCAAAGCGCTCTCCTATTGAAAATAAAGAGCCCCAAAAGAATCACAAGATTTCTGGGAAACAAAGTTCCTTTTCTGTTTTATTTAACTTACTTTTGCTATTTTTCTTTGGCTAACCACAATTCATTGTTAATTCAGTATGATACAAACTACTCTAAACCTGATCCTACACTCATACAAAAATGTCTCACCTTTTCTTAATGTTAGCTAACTTACCCAGTGCACTCTAGTAAAGCTCCCTGGGACTCTGAAGACAGCTTGCCACTCCTCAGAGCTTTAAGCTGCACATTTTACATTTCCGCAGCTGCTGCTGCTCTACCAATCGTGCTCTCCTCATTACTGAAAATAGTGGGAAAATAAAACTTTATTTGTAATAGTTTTCAAAGGGAGGAAATAATACAGAATTCAAAGCCATAATAGCTATCTGTGTAAATATATATTTAACAATAAAATTTTCTATGAAATCTTTCAAATTATTGTTCCATTCTGGCTAATTTTCAGTCCTGGAAATATCCAGAGACTCCTTGATCTGCTGGGCTAGGGAGAGAGCTTTGAATAGCCTTCATTCATCAGTCTCACACAAGATAGGTGAGAGTAGAGCCCAAGACAAAAAAGATTTGCAGGAGGGTACAGCAAGGTGCAAAAGGGAGTCACCTAAGATGCTCACAGGCCCTGGGACCTCAGCATTTGAAAGAGGAAAAAGACACCTTTGCAGGTTCCTTGGATAATCTCTTAAGAATGCGAATGAATGACTAAGCTAGGAAAACCCAATTTAGCAAAGGATACAACATTTCTCTTTGGCATTTTGGGGTTATGTTAAAACTGGTGAGAATTAAACCTAAATCTAAAAATGGAAATTCCGTGAAGAAGAGACCAAAGGACGGAGGCAGACCCTGGAGTTGGGATTGGGAGCCCTGACATAATGAAAGATTTCCTTGTACTTCATCATGCTGTAGAGGGACTGAATGATTTCTCTGACTTCTGAAGTTCAGAGGCTCCAAGCAGATTTTAATTTCAGATGATTTCATCACAGTAAGAGACAAAGATCCACACCACTGAAAGCAGAAAATGATAGACAGTTTTACAGTAAATTTCCATTCAACACTCAGTGATCTCCTAAGTCCCATGGAAAAGTAAGCAAATGGCAAATCAATAATATCAACTATTTATTTTTAAGATATTTATCATTTTTATTTGATCAAATCCAAGAAATATGAAATATACCTCCGTGAAAGAATAGAACTATGCACTCTCTATTACCAAAAGCCAATTTACAAATAAAAGCATTCCAACTGATATTTTTATTAATTTCAGGCAAAGAAAAATATTCAAGCTCCAAATTTTACGTACATTAATTGGGAGCTTATAAAAAATGAGAGTTGCGAAAATCATCATCTCACCAGTGGGGTAACTGTCTTCAAGCCCATGTACATGCAGCCAGATGTTACAGAACCCTCATGTGTTCATTAAAAAGGATGGCCAGGTGTGGTGGCACACATCTGTTATCCCAGAGGATCAGTTTGAAGACACCCTGGGCTATATAGTGAGTTCCAGCCAGCCTGGACTACATAGCAAGACCTTGTCTGTCACAAACAAATATATATCGGATGGCCACATGTGCTGGGTTAATCTTTGGACCTGTGTGGAGTATATTCTTATGGAAACTTATTGAAAGGAAAAAGCAACACAATGCAGTCTTCAGAAGTTTGGAAGACTAACGACAAGTGCTGAGGGGCCCTGGGTCAGGGATGGCTGAGAAATGGGGATGGGGATGCTAGGCTTCCCTTCCAGAGAAGTCCATGTTTCCAGCCCTCACCCTCAAGAAATGAAGGCAATTTATTATATTATATTATTATATCAAATGAAGGCAAATTGACTTAAAATATTAGTACCAAATTCACACATTGTAGCTGAAAACAGGACTCTAACCAAGGCCATAAATGCTAATGCCATTTGCACCTTTCTCAAGAAAATGTGGTAAGTATATCGTCCCTAAAAATTTAGCTCAAAACAAAGGAAACCATTGCTGTTAGAGTAATACAGGAGCAATAATTAGGATAATTTGAAATGGTCCTTTAAGTTTTTGTCACATTGTAAAACCTCTCTATTTTAAAATACCATTATGTAATCCTCAACTATTTGTTATTCATTTGCTAAAAGCATGTTAATATTATATGTGGGTTTTTTTTCAATAAAATGTAATCAGACATTCATTTTTCTTTATTTTTTCTTGTCATCCCCACATTCTGTCCAAATTTCATCGCAGGTGTGTACACATATATATTTAAGAAACATATAAGCAAAAATAGCAAAGTGGCAGAAATTACTCCAAACTCTCCCTCCTGAGATTTGTGTGCATCTTGGTTTTCGTTTTAAAACAGTTTAGATTTTCATTAGTCATCACAGAGTAAAAATGTTATCCTCAAGTATTTATGTGATGCTCTTTAAAAACTTCGTAAAATATGAACAAGTAGCTTATTCATAACCAGAAAGGTTAACAAGATTAATTCTTACTGTATTATTCCCAAAGCTTAATGAAGCATCTTAATTAAACCACCACAGAACAACGAATTAAGATACAGATGACAAAGTCTGTCTTTCCCACACTGGGGACCATTTTAACAACTGTTCAGCAGCTCAAAACTTGTGACCAAAAAGATAAGAACTTTAAAAAATTCTCTTGTTCAATAGAAATGTGATTATATTTTACAGAATTTTCTTAAGCAATACAGAGTGACTTGACAAAAACTAAAGAGATTATACTGGAAACAACGATTAATGTTTCTCAGAAACAAAGTTCATGCTGAATCCTAAATAAACAAGATTTCAAAAATGTGAGTGTTCCTAACTATCCTGAAACCTGACAAAAACGAAACTACATTTCTAAAATTGCTGCTCTATTTATAAAGCAGGCATAGTATAAACGTAAGAAACAAGGAAATAAGCCCCCCAAACATTTAGTAACTGCAACAGAAATGGACAACAGCAAATTCCTTTAAAAATATGTGAAATGGAGATGAATGGGGGATAGGAACACTCATTTAAGATTAGACAACAGATAGGCTGCTTTTGGTTGCTGAAGAACGTTTTCTTAGGACCACAGACGGTTCTAAAACACTGTGCTGTCCACATTTGTAAGTAAGGAAAAGAGGAACGCAGAGACCGTGGAGCAGGCAGGGTCGGGCACAGTGCACGGGCGAAGCCCCGGTCAACACGATTCCAGCACGGAAGCCCAAACTGGTGCGGTCTAAGAGAAAAGCAAAGCAGGATTCTTTCAAGACATAATTACAATTTTATTTCCAGAAATTTGACGCCCTCCCCATGTCCCCTCAAATCACAGTTGTTTGGTAACTTTTTCTACTCCTTGACCCTGTTCTTAGGTTTACAGTTCAAGCATATCATAAAATGAAGTCTTGAGAAGTTGTTTTAAAAGTCTGCACATAAGCACCGTTATCCAGAGGCCCGCCTAAGACCCTCGTCAAAACTTGGCAAAGAGCGCCATCTTCAGGCCACTCGCGGTACTCTGAGCTGGATAAGGCGTCTGCCCAGCTTCTTCCCTCCCACCCAAGCCTTTCTGCACGCAGGACATAAGGTGCAAAGTGGACTCTGCGATCACCGCCTGAATTTAACTGTCAAGGGGGCCTAAGAGAAAGGGCTCCTCACTTTCTGCGTCTTTAAGCAGCTCTGTCGCGTGGTTTTTCTCACCTTCCAGTGTCTTAAATTCCTTAAGTCCTTAAATACATTTACAAGCTCCTGACTCAGGCAAAACGCAGGGGCTCAGGCAAGGTTCCCTCTCCCCTGATAAATATTCATGGTTTTCTTGACTTGTCTCTCCATTCTTACTAAAATTAGAGTTAGTGAGTGTGTAAATGAACCTGGAAAGAATTTATAGAACAGATCAATTCAAAGTATTATGAAATTCTAACTTTTTAATCTTTAGACACTCAAGAAAGTCATTTAGTTTCTTATCTAAAAGGAAATACATCCCCCAAACAGAGCGAAAAACTCGTAAGCCAGGAAACCCTTGGAAGAAAGGAATCAAAGAAAAGAGGCTGTGTAAGCTCTGCTGTCCTCATCACACCCTTGAAAACAGTAAACCATTGACCACAAATTTTGACCAAGACCATAACCATCTCCAGTTAAGTCGTGAATATATTGGGATAGCTTCCATGAAGACAATCCCATACCATGATTATGTAACTAAGACAGTCATTCAACAATAAGCTGTCTCCTGGTGCAGTGACTGGAATTGTTCAATCAGGGTACGTGCCCCAATCTCCACAGCGAGATACGGAAACTACAGTTGCCCCAAGCCTCGGCCTCTCAGACAAAACTTTGGCACAGTCAGACTCCAGAACGTCCACAGTAATTTACTATGACTTCTACTGGTCAGCAGCACTCTTATCAAGAGGTTACCCATGCTGGCGGGGTGGCAAGGTGGGTAAAAGTGCTTGCTGCGAAGCCTGACCATTTGAGTTTAATACCTGGATCTCAAGTGGTGGAAGGACAGAACTGATTCCCACAAGTTGGCATTTATAAAGAGGTTGCCCAGGACGACAAGCAAATTCCTCATTAACTATTCAAGCTGCCCGTGCTGTCTTTGAAGAGATATGACATGTGCAAATTCATTTTCTGTCTACTCAAAATCATCCCATCGCTGCCATGCCTTGTCATTGTGTTCCATTTGGGGGCAAAACTGAACAAATTTAGCCTGCTCTCAGGAAAAAGCCCCGGCAGGCTGTTCGCTCCGAGGTGCCTCTGGGCTCTTCCCTATCCTAAGCAGCCGCAGCGCGGAGCTCTCCAACTGTATCATTTTCAGTTCTCCCCGCCTCTCTTTGCCCTTGCCACACCCTAGACAGTATAGTTTGATAGATTCTTGAGTATGTGACACCCACGACTTAAAATAATCCTCTACAAGCGTTCTTCTCCGAGATCCAAGGAGTGATAGAACACGTCTTGCACAGAGGCTGTTTTCGTTAATGTAAGTTAGCTTTCAGTACAACCCCTTTCCTTCTTGGACTGGGGGAGGAGAGGACATGAAAGGATTATTGCTATGGGAACAAATGCATGATTTCCATCCTTATTCTTTTCTCTGCCACATTTTCCACAAGGAAAACTACAGTTACAATCAGACACCCTCCAAAACGGAACACAAGGGTGTTATTTAGAAAGACAAATATATTTTCCTCATCCTGTAGTATTAAGCTTTATGGGGAATTCTTATAGAATTGTATAGGAAAATATAATAAAACTTTCTTACTTTTTTATTTAGAAAAAAACATCTATATTTAAATCTTCAGTTCTTTCAAGATGGAGTTGATGAAAAGTCGGTATTCTCTGACATTAAATCATTGAAGAAACTGCATTCAAGCCCAGCAGAAAGAACCCCAATTATTCTCTGTGGCCCTCGAAACAGATTCCTGGGCTTCCATTTGGCAGTGCCTGTACTACATGGGCAGCCATAGTGTACGTCCTACTGGAACAGTGCTCCATCCACACCCATCCCATCAGCTAAAATGAGAAGTTTACAGTAAAGATAAAGCAAATAACATCTTCTTTGGAGTCTGAAAACAATTGGGCACATATATTTTTACAAGCTAGTTGAATCAAGTTGCTGTAATCCCTCCCTCTTCACTAACCAGAATCCATCTCAATTCTATGAGAACCGCTTGAGCCAGAACTATCATCTATGACCTACCAGAGTGCATCTGATGCCATAGTGTTACAATTGAAACATTATGATATGAATAAATCCTTGTCATTTCCTCAGTGAGAGGAATGATAAAAAGGAAAGGACCATGTTCTGTCATTCATAAGGAGTCTAGCTTAGCCACAGTTTATGTTAATGAGATTACTTATGAAAAACTCTGAAAGATAGAGGCCTGACTTAGCCAATCACTCCTATGGGCAAACAAACGCTCCATAACCCCAAATGAGCAGGGTTTCAGAGCCTTTGGGTTGCTTCGAGGTGCTGAGTGGTGGCATGGTAGTCCTCCCCATCTTTGCCCTGTGAATGTATTTTATATGGCTTTTTAGCAATGTCATTTATAATAAATTGTTTTATTGAGCTCTGGGAGCTGTTCTAGTCAACAGTCAAACCCAAGAGTTCATGGGGATTTTCCATTTGCAGCCCTCCAGCTGAAATACAAGTGATAACCCGGACTTCAAATGTCCTTTAAGTGGGCACACGCCAGTGAGACTTAGCCTCGGCTCATAGGAACTGGCAATATCTCTATGTATACAGTCTCAGAAGTGGCTTAAAGTTTGGTTAGTTTCTGCAGAAAATTCGAGTTTCTTGATAGGGAGGAAAATAATGACAATTGGTCACAGAAATTTTCTGTGCTGCTTATGAGAATGTAGAAAAGAAATTTGCTTTTCCTGATCCACAGATGCTTAAATAGACAGAGACCATTTATGAAACAAGGTGGGTTTTTAAAGGGAGAACAAAGCTTTCCAGTGCTAATGATGGTAAAACAGTCTCACTCACCTAGCACACCCTTTCCCGATGAGCGACTAGTAAGTTGTACTTCATTAAACTTAAATATTGAATTTTTAAATGTAGGGAGGGAAATAAGTTTTCACACTTTAGGGATGAAACAATAATTGTTTTTATTATCTACTTTATAGGATAACTTAAAATAGTTTACTCAATTAGGAAATTTTCAATAAATCTATGAGTTATGCAAAATCTACTGATTCAGCAGTAACATTTAATGGAGAATATTTATTGTTAATTAGCATAAAATGATGTAACTTGGCCTATGCATCTAATATTTTTATATTTTCCTTGAAAAAAAGAAGTCATCTATTTTATGAGCAAAAATGCAATAAAAAATCAGGAAGATAAAACCAAAATAAATCAGGGCATTGTAGTTAATTGTGTCCATAACTTCATAGGAGTGCCTGAGTAGTTACATGTTTGTAGACAAAAGAGGAACACAAATGTAAATGCAATTCTAAGAAACTGTTGAAAGTTTATTGTAACACCTATAAGTAACACCCTTCAATATGAATTCCAGTCAGAATTATTGGTTATCTGAGAAGTGTGTGTGTGTGTGTGTGTGTGTGTGTGTGTGTGCTCATGTGCACAGCTGCCCAAGCAGGCCAGAGGTGTTGGAGTCCCCAGAGCTGGAGTCACAGGCAGTTGGAAGCCACCCAACATGGGTGCTAGGAGCCAAACTGGAGTACTCTGCAAAGACAGTGCTTGCTCATAACCTCTGAGCCATCTGAGCATCAACAAAAATCTTTTTTAAAATAAAATTTTAGGGGCTGGAGAGACGGCTCAGTGGCTAAGAGCATATTACCCCTCCCACAGAAGAGCGGCATTCAGGCCCCAGCATTCACACCAGGCAGCTCACAATCACACATCACTCCACTCTAGGGGATCCAACACCCTCTTCTGGACTCCGAGGACACCTGCATGCACATGTGAGTGCACACACGCGTGCACATACACACACAACTAAAAATACATAAATCTAAAAAAACAAGTAAATACTTTTATTAATCTTTGAGGCCTTCATGCCATGTATTTTTGTCACACCCCCTCTCTCCTCTCAGGCCCACCCTCACCTCCCCACCCACCCAACTTCATGTTCTCTTTTAGCCAGTTCCATTAAGCTATTGGCATTTAATCCTGCTGGAAGAAGAGCCCATCTTCTTTAAGGGTGTGACCCCTGTAGGTCTGCAACAATCCAGGGAAGGATCCACACCCAAGAGTATTTGGGCACTCCATTAAGAATCTTAAAAGAAGATAGTGCTGCTGTTTTGTGAGTATGCATGTACGTGTGTGTGTGTGTGTGTGTGTGTGTGTGTGTGTGTGTATGGTGTGCATGAGGCCAGAGGTCGACCATGGTGTTATTCACCAGACACTGCCCACCTTATATTGAGATGGTCTCTCATTGGCCTGGAACTCCCCAAGTAGGCTAGGCTGGTTGACCCGTGAGTCCTAGGGATCGACCTGTCTTTGACTCCATAGCATTGGGATTAGAAGCCCACTATTCCTGGCTTTTTATGAGCATTCTGAAGATCAAATTCAGGTCCTTATGCTTATAAGGCAAGCACTTTATCTATGGAGCCACCTCCCCCTTCCAACAGTGTTAACACTGTGCATCATTATCATCATAACTAAAGCTATCATCACTATCTTTCGGCCCTATGCTTTCAGCATTATGCCAGGTGTTTTATAATATCAGATTTGTTTATCACAATAAACATGGTATATATTTATTGTGTTATGTCCAGTTTTCAGATGAGACAGCTCTGTCTAATTTGCTGTATTATGTGACCCAGGCTTACCCATGTGACCCAAAGCTACTCCTCAGTGTGCCTCCCTGACTTAGAAACACCACTTTTCTAAAAATACCTTAAGCTTAAGCAGTCATGTCATGTCTGCAAAATTTGAGCTTCATTTCTAGAGCTCAACATTTCCATGTTTGTCACAAGTGTTGAAACTAGAAATTTTTGATATTTTATTTTTATAGACTATTGTAGCAATGTACACCACTAAATGGACTTGTACGTTGTGCAGTTTCATAAAATATTGATATAGTTGTGCTATGCTTTCATGCCATACTGGATATTCATAATTGGGGTCTTAAATTATATAACATTGGAGCCAAATTTTGAGGATGTTAAAATGATTTCTAACTAAGGACCAAAAGAATAAACAGAAATTTTCTAGT
>NW_008339003.1:1859893-1877714 GCF_000622305.1 Nannospalax galili
TTAAGTATTTCAGCAGAGCCATATTTTGCATAATTTTGTGAAAAAAATGATTTTCAACTCAGTGTAATTCCAATTAATCAATGCTGTAATTTTTTAGTTTTCCAAATGTTCACAAGTCCATGAATAGAAATGGTTTAAAAAGGAAAAAAAGCTAACCAGATACTTGGCATGGTGACACTTTCTATATCAGAAAAAATAGTAACTTTGAAACCAGAGATGTACTTAGCCATATAATTGCCATATACATATATATTTTGAAGCAGGGTGCCCCAGCTGTCCTGGAACTCACTATGTAGACCAGGCTGGCCTTGAACTTACAGAGATCCGCCTGCCTCTGCCTCCCAAGTGCTGGGACTACAGGCATGCGCCACCACGCCCACCTTTTAAATATTTTTAAATTTATTTATTATTGCTGTGTGTGTGTGATGTATGTGAGTGTGCCATAGCACATGTGTAGAGGTCACAGGCCACTCTCAGGAATGAGTCCTCTCGTTCCACAGTGGGTAGCAGGAATTGAATTCAAGTCATCAGGTTTGCTCCACAAGGGCATTTACCCACTGAGCCAACTAGCTGGCTCCTTTAAGGGCCTTTTTAGAGGCAGTCAGCATTGAGAAGCTTTAATCTTGAAAATTAACTGAAATTTACTCTTAAAATTTTTCATGGTCCGATTAGTTAAGAACATTGAGTGATTATCTCATACTTTGAAATCTACCTTTAACTGTCTTTATACGAAATCTCTTTGAAGTTTAAAATTTTCTTTCTTAAAGTGTATGCAACAACAGTCATTTCATTTTGGTAATAATCAGAATTGACTTGTCCCTAAAGGAATTTGTTAGGAAGACCCTGAGTCTCATATTAGACCAGTCTTGACTGTCCCTAACCTGGAAAGAGTGACTGACCCATTTGCAATCACCACTAGGGGGAAGTCAAGCTACTTCCTCATTCAAGGCTCTTGCAGTACCCAAGCTGACCTTGTCCTATTTCGCCCAGAGCTTCGATGTGAAAAGGAGTATCCAAGCCTGTTAACTGCTATATGTGGGCCTCATGCCCTCTCAGATGCCTACAGACACGCTGACAGCTGCACACAGACTCAGTCTGCCACCTCTCTGAATTTGAATCCCAGCCAGGAATGTAAAAGCAAAGACACAGTCAAGCTCGTGATGGCCTGGCCGTGCCAGAGACACTGACTATCCACATAATCAGTCTTGCAGATAAGTCTTCCTCTCTAATCTTTTCTGCCAACATATTCAAACAGCTCAACAGCTCTTGCTGTTGCTCCTCACTCTAATCTTCCCCTCATGCTTCAGATACCAGGGTTTGTTCAAGAACCCCAATTTATATTTCTATCCAAAGAGAGGTAGACACGCCATCCTGGAGTGGGGCCCATGGAGAGCCATGCACCGAACTCATTTGAAAGAACACAATCGTCATGAAATTGCTGTACAGGACACGAGTGGACACCGGGACAGCAGGTGTCATCATCAGCACACTGACCACCATCAGTGCTGAGTCTTTACTATGATGATCAAGGCAGGGTCTGTTTACAACTATGTATAGTTACATAGCTAACGTGAATATAACTATATGTACATACCAAAACTATGGTTCATAAATACTAAGGATCCATAAGAACCTGTGTGTCTTCTTAGCAGTCTGCTGGTCTCTGTTCTGGTTGTTCTGCCTGTCTGTACTGCCCATGTTCTCGGAACTCCTCTCTGTACTTCTTTGCCCGCCACATGAGAACATCGAGACCTGCTTTTTCACGAGGTCTGCAACCCAGTCCTCTGCCCGTAAGGCTCGTCAGTGTACATTTCTAATATGGCTCCTATGAGTACATCTGACTGGGCATTGCTTCCTCTTTCACTCTTAAAGGAAAAGTGCCAGTCAGCACAATGGCACACACCTAAGACCCCAGCTGCTGAAGAGAGAGAGGCAAGAGAATTGCTGTAAATTCAAGGTCAGCCTGGCTGACACAGCGAGCTTCAGACCAACCAGGGCTACAGAGACGCTCTGTTGCAAAAGAATAAAATTCAAGAAGAAAAGTGCCAACGGCTGTTCACTCTGTTATATGGCTCAGTAGCTTTATTTGCCAATGCTGAACGCTGCTCTAAGGACTGTATAACTCCACTCTTCAGCACCCAGGACAGTGATGCCATAGCCCAAGGCCAAAGTCTTTGGATTTGTGTCCCGGCCTTGTCACTAACTTAAGCTGCTATGAGCTTTCTTCTGCTTCAGGTTCCCCATCTGTACAATGACTGAACCTCCCTCCTAGTGTTATGGGAGGGTTAAATTACCTATACTATTACATCAAAACAAATGTAGCATTTAACAAGTGCTACCTGCTTTTATCCAGCCCAGAAGGCCTTCTTCAAACAATTAGAGACCAAATATCTGAATACCCTAGTGGCAGTTCCTTTAGTTGGGAACTAGCTACATTGTTGAATCATTAGATTGTATGACTGAAGTCTAGCTTCACCCTATGTACAACAGTCTTAAGAGGCTACAGAGCTCAGTTACTGAGTTTCAATCATTTCACAATGTTCCCCAATGCCAAATCATTTCTCTAGCCACTGAGCTAAAAGATAGAATTTAGTTGCATTTTGACCTATCCTGGCTTTAGAGATACTGTCGAATCTTGATGCAACCACAAATCCTGTGATGGTTTTTACAGAAGTGGAGTGCCCAGGGTTATTAGAAAGAGAAGAGGGAAAAGTGAGAACCTGCTTGCTTCCTCTCAGATACTGAAATCTATGTGCATATTTTACGGAAAGCTGTTGAAATTTGGGTGAAACCTAGGCTTTCTCTGCATGACTGACACTCAATTTACTAGCTACATACAAAAAGAAAAACTTGTGTTTTACTTTGACATAGATTTTCACACCAAATTACTGGAGGGGTAACTTCTTAAGTTTTAACTGCATAATGCAATACTCGTTCTTGTTTTTAAGATTACTTCATGTATCTGCAAAGACTGCATTTGGGTGGAAGGTGAAGGATGACACCCAAGGTTGTCATCTCACCTCCACACACTTTCCCCCTGCACCCCCTGTCATACACACACATCATACACACATGCAGAAGTAAAACAATAAGTAATGATAATGATGACGATGATGATGATGATAAAAAAAAAAAGCATGCCTTTGGCTGCAAGTACCTAACAAATGTGCAACAAATAAACTAGCGGTGTGCATCACCCTCCGAGTTCCCAGCCGGGCACCTCCAACACTGAACCACTTTAGTGGGGGCTGTTCAAAGAGTTGATCTAGTAGAGTGAAGATCGATGATGTGCTCCATGATCCCTAAAGGCAGCAAAAAAAAAAACCAGGGCTGCCCATGGAAGGCGATTCACTGCCCATATGCACTGTTACCTGGACATCTACTCTACCCTTGTGAACAAAGTCTCCAGGTGCTGTTGGAAGGTCTCCTGTTCTAGGAACCCATGGGATAAGTACAGCGGGCAGCCCCAGGCACAGCTGCAAAGGACTGGCTGGCACGTAGCAAGCACCTTCCCAGCAACAGCCTGCAGCCAGCACATTTGCCGGATGCCTGTGATGTTACTTACTGGCCTGTTCAGAAGTATGCATGTAAGGAGCAGGGTGACTCCAACGGCTACTTATGCATTTCTATCAATTACGTACTTTAACTTTCAAATGTTTGACATGAGAAATTCTGTTTTGACTCAAAACTTGTTTACAGTATCACAAGATATTTTCATATCTCATCTGTTAGTGAAAGAAATTTTATTCTTAAAATTTTCAACCTTTATAAATTTTAAATGACATTTTAATATTTAAATGATGATAATTTTAAAAATATTTTTAAAAGATTGTCTGCTTTTTGTATACTCTCTTATCAGTGGTTATCACTAGAATTTGAGCAGCTCATAATTTAAAAGCCTTAGTTTTTCAAATTCGTTCTAGATCTTTATGCAAATTACACATGAATTTTCCTTCATGGCACTCTGTATATTGGCATTATCATGATGTGTTCTCTGAAGATTATCCCAGTGGCTATGTCAGATCTTACAGTTTGTGATTCTATGTCTTGTGATCAGATAAAGGATGAAAAGTACTGGCCGAGGACCTATTTTTCAACATATCAAGAAATTCTCAGACTATTTCTGCACCATGTGCTCCTATAAAGGACTCCTAAAAGCAGGTCTCGCCTGCCTCATCATCAACACCTTCAATTCCTTGAATGTGCTTTAGTGAATGAGTAAATAAGTAAATACAGGAAAATGAGGGAGAAGAGTTACTTTCTCCCAAAACAAAGGTTCAAGACTTCAGCCATTTACTAATGAATAGGAGAAATTCTCATGACTCCTTTAGGAAATTCTGTTTTACTTCAAAGCAGCATTTGAACTTTGAATCAGAATCAACATTACTTAGCACAAGAGAAGGTCACAAGGGGCCAGGTCATCTCTGACCTTCCACATTGCCCCTCATCTCTTCCCACTAGCTCACTTTTTCCAAATCCTCTGTCATTCCTGATCTCATTCTTTAAAGGAAAGACGTTAAATATTTAAAGTAGTTTTTTGTCCTAAAATATTTTAAATTAGTTTTCTTTAAAAAAAGTCATTAAAATATTTTTCCTATAAATAAGAAATGGCAGTGCCTACAAATAAACGGCTTTGTCCTTATGTTACAGTGTTCTCACAGAGCTTTCCACCACTGTGCAATAGCATAACCCACTGTATCCATTACTCTATTGGATTTTCATTTCAAGGAAAATATATTTCTACAATTGCAAGTTATCCATAGGCAAAATAAGGACACACAAAGATGGAAAATATGAAGTTCCTAGTGCAATAAGAATACCAAAGTATCTGGGGCTGGAGATGGCTCAGAGGTTAAGAGCACTAGCAATTCTTACAGAAGACCTGGGTTCAGTTCCCACCCACATGGTGGCTAATAACCACCCATAACCCCAGGTCTGGGGGATCTGTCTCCCTCTTCTGGCCTCTGAGGGCATTGCATGCATGTGGTGCCCTTTTTCATGCAAACAAAATGCTCATATACAGAAATAAATAAATAAATAAATAAAATATTTTTAGCCTAGCATGATGGGTGCACACCTTTAATCCCAGCACTCAGGAGGCAGAAGCAGGCTGATCTCGGTGAGATCGAGGCCAACCTGGTCTACATAGTGAGTTCCAGGCCAGCTGTGGTCTATGAATTCCATCCAGGCCAGCTGGAGCTACAAAAAAAAAAAAAAAAAAAATTTAAGGGTAGAAAAGTATATAGTTACCTAGGGAGGATTAGCTAAACTAAGACAAACTGTTTCAAGTATTTGCGTAACTGCCTAAGCTTTCTGGTGCACTTGCCAACTTCACCACAGTGACCAGCTGAATGGAAAAATCCTTCCACATTTTCCCTTCTCAGAGCACTGTCTATCCAGAAGTAAGCTATAACTCAGGGGAAAAAAAGTGACTGGACTTCAGATAAGTGTTTCTGCAGGCATAAAAGAAACACAACACACCCAGAGCTGCACGTGGCTAGCAGTGTGGCAAAGCCAGTTCAAGGCAGTTTACCATTTCTAGTTCTCCCAGTAACAGTGGGAGTAATCTTCATTTACTCTCTGGTTAACCTAGAAGCCAGTAGTTAGTGGCCCATGATTTCGCATGACAGTACAAACTAAAATTGAATGTCACATTAAGAAAATCCTAGATGGGACCAGCCAGCCTGATGCAGGAAGCTCAATTAGAGATTCATTTGGTTCCTGTGAGGCTAATCTGCTTCTAATTGGCTTTAATTATTTTCACATATTTGACAAACATATGCGTATTGATGCCAGCATGCGCGTTCACAGCCACTGCCACTCCTGTGGGTTGGGGACACATTCGCAGTCCTTGTAGTCCAAACTTTCTTTTTAGTGTGCTTTTGACTTTGAGTACTTTATTTTCTGAGGAGCACAAACCTAGCTGTCCCCTGGTAGGGCAGGTGAATAGACATACCATGGAATTCTTATGAAACAGAAATCCTTTCTGCTTCAAATTCATTTCCCAACTAAACCAAGGCAATTTCACTCTTGCCTAGAAAAGGCTGCCAGATTACTTTACCAAAGGGACTTTGGATTGGTTTTTGACAAATAATAGCTCATTCTTGTGGATATAGTTCAGTCCTCATGAGCTTGTCTGCTATGTGCAAGTCGCCAGGGTCAATGTTCAGTACCACGAAAAGAAAAAAAAAGTACAATAGCCCATAACTGTGTGTTATCTGTTCCACTTCCATAGAAAAGGTAGATCACAAGAAAAGCAAAAAGTTACTTTCGTGTGTGTGTGTGTGTGTGTGTGTGTGTGTGTGTGGTGTGGTATAGTCATGTGTATGTATATGTGTGGTAGAGTCAAGTGTGTGATGTGAGTGGTGTATGTGTATGTATATGTGGTGTAGTCATGTGTGTGATGTATGCTTACATGTGGTATATATGTGTCTGTGCTCTATGTGTGTGGTGTGCATATATGTATGCACAGGTGTGTACAGGTGCTCTCACCAGTGCATGTGTGTGGAGGACATAGGTCAATTCAAACACCCTTCAGTGTCATTTTCCACCTTATTTTTAAGACAGGTGTCTTTCTAAGCTGGCGGTCACCATTTCAGCTGGGCTGGCTGCCCTCAAGCCCCTGAGGATCCACCTGCCCCTGGATTGCCAGCACTGGGGTTACATGTGCACCACTGTGTCCAGTGATCCTGAGTACTGGATCCAAACTCAGGCCCTCATGCTTGCCCAGCAAATACTTTACCCACTGAACATCTACCGAGGCTACTTTTTGAAGTGTTAACAATGTCATTTCTTTTTTTGAGATTTAATTTATTTTTATTATACGCATTTGAGTGTTTTGCCTGCATGTGTGTAAATGCACCATGTGAATGGAAACTCACAGAGGCCAGAGGATGGTGTCAGATCCCCTGGAACTGGAGTTGTGGACAGTTACTAGCTGTCATGTGGGTTCTGGGAACTGAGCCTGGGTCCTCTATAAGAGCAGCCAGTGCTCTTAATTGCTGAGCCATCTCTCCAGCCCACTGTGTCATTTTTAAAAAATAATTTTCTACAGCCTGTTGTTCTCTCCAATTCTATGGTAATTTGAGTTTAATGTTTGTAAGAAAAAAATATCAAACAGTTGAACTAACATTGTCCCCAAAATCTTGTCTCCCAGAAAAAGAAGAAAATAATAGTGCATACAATGTATGATGACCCCTTTTGCCTATCATTCTCAGACAAAACAGCAAAACTCAAGAAAGATCAGAACTGCCTATGTTATAAGTTAAATGCACTGAATACAGAGGATCAAAATAAATCTTGAGAATTAAATTGTAATTAAATGTACAATCTGTAGACAGGTTGTAATTGCAGAGAAGCATATTACTTCTTCAAATATCTTTCTCTAGAATCACAGTTTACTGATAATTCCTTTTAGTTTTCAAAATCCCTCAAATTCTCACTCATTTTGCTGGATTTCAGAGGGAGTGTATTTGTGGAGTCCTTAACAAGCTACAACAAAAGCAGGGGTTTTAGGGCTGGAACACTTTGAGAGCTAGCTGTTGATCATGTCACAGGGAAAGCCATGTGTCTAACACTCTCACACTGGATGTCTTACAGGAGCTGCTCAAGGTCACACAGCTGGCTAATGACCAAAGCAGGAATATCCCAGCTCCCCAGGTCCTGGTCCTGTGGCAGGTGTTTTAGTTTCCTGTCACTATGAAGGGCTGCTGCCTCACTTAATCACAATGCAGTCCTTTCTTTTGAGAAATCTCAAAGTGACATCCAGAGGAGTGCCTAGTCTCTACGGAGACATTTAATTAAACTGCAGTCCCTTTATACCAGCACAAATATTGTGAGGGAAAACAGCTCAACTCCTCTGACATTTTTGCAAATACGTTTTGTGGAATCCATTCTGTTTACTCTCACTGACATTTGTTTTTCAGTCAATTATCCCACATGGTTATTTTTTTCCTCTCATAATTTATTGCTAGCAATTTAGCCATAAGAATTCCTTTCTCTGGTACAAGAATTTAAGCTTAGGTTAATAATAGCTGAAGAAAATAAACACCCAATTTACCCACCCGTTTCCTTGTCCTCTAGTTCTAGTTTGCTTATAAATCAGACTCGTGGCAACACCAGAATCCCAGTAGAGAAACTAAATCTCAAAGACATCAAGACATGGGGGTTTCACCTCACATGGTCCCACAGCTTTGGAAAACAGAGTTTACTGAATCAACCATCTGCCAGATGACTAAACACATACAACAAGCATTCTTTTCTTTGTACTTCTCTGTCTTCAGTTCTTTATTTTTATTTATTTTTATTTTTTATGTTATGTGTATGAGTATATTGCCTGCATGCAAGTAAGTGCACCCATGTCATACAATCCCCGTGGAGGTCAGAAGAGGGTGTCAGATCCCATGGAACTGGAGTTAGGGACTGTTGTTAGTCGCCATGTGAATGTTGGAAACTGAACCCAGGTCCTCTGCAAGAGCAGCCAGTACTCTTAACTCCTGAGCCACCTCTCCAGCACATCTTCAATTCTTTTTTAAAAATATTTTATTACTTTTATGTGTGTGAGTGTATTGCCTGCATGTAAGTGAGTGCACCCATGTTGTGCAATGCCGCAGAGGTCAGAAGAGGGCTTTGGATTCCCCTGGAACTAGAGTTAAGGACGGCTCACAGACGCCATGTGTGTACTGGGAATCGAACCCTGGTCCTCTGCAAGAGCAGTCAGTGCCCTTAACCACTGAGCAATCTCTCCAGCCCCTGTCTTCAATTCTTACACACTCCGAGTTTCAGAAATTTCTTTGTTTTTTTACATTTATTTATTATTTATTTAGTGTATACGCCCACATTGCACACTTGTACACGGTATGTGCCAATACAGGCTTGTGGACGTTGGAAGATAACTTGCTGGAGTTAGTTCCCTCCTTTCACCATGAACATCCCAGGAAAGGGGTGGGGCGGAGCGTCTGCTCTCCTATGTCTGAAGAGATGTCTGTGCCACCAATCCACTAGAACAGCACCTCGGATAGAGAGACTGCTCAGCAAATGGTGTTCACTTTGAGCTAGGAGACCCATGTGCAAAAGGGCTGCAGTGGTCACTGGCAGTGTATAGTTGTGAGCCCCCAGCCCTCCACAAAGTTCTCTTTCTCCCCTGAAACACACAGCCTCACCACAGTCCTGCCTGGGCATGCCAGCAGTCACCTTCTCCAGTCCTGTGTCCCACATCTGGCGCCTCAGGACCCAGGGTGACACTCAATTTCTACAACCCCTGTTTGGCTCTTAGCCTATTCTGTTCCCTTCTCCTATCCCTCCCCACATTCTGAAATCCTTCCACTCTAGCCTCTAAAACTTTGTCAGCCATCTGTAAAATTCCTTGTTGGCTGGCTGTTACACAGGGTTCCAGGGAAACCTTTCTTAGGAAGCGACTTCCCTCTGGTCTCCAATGTGCGCTTACCTTGCATCTTCTGCTGCTAAGTCCAGGAGTCAAAAATCTTGTTCCTTATTGCTGTTTGCAGGCCGATTCCAATCCGCTCTCAGAATCAGCTACACATTATATCACCTGCAGTTCTTCCACGTTCTCCATCAAAGCCTCAGGGGAGTTCACCCCTTCTCAATCTGGTCTCACTTCCCTGGTCATCATCGTAGACCTTGCTAGAACTAAAAACCACATGGGACACATTCTCTGCCCCACACCCTATCGGCTCAGACTCTCTGCAGTCTGTGCCCCACCCCTCTCACCACTACTGCCCCACTTCCTGCACTCTCTCCTCTTTCAACTTAAACTCCTTTGCCAAAGGCTATTGATACTTTTGTCTCTTTACAATTACTTTGTTCTTATCTGTTGGGGACATGGCAGTCCCAATGTCATGGGTGGCCACACTTACCTAGCAATAGCACAATTCTATTAAATACAAATTTCTTCTTCCTCTGAGCTTGCCCCAGTACAGCGTAAACATGATGGAAAGAAATAGAAAACAGGGGCCTGAGAGATCGCTAAGTGACTAAGTGTTCTTCTTCTTCTAGAAGCACCCATACTGGGCAGCTCTCAACCACCTGGAGGGAATCCAGCACCCTCTTCTGCCCTCCGCAGATGTTCACATGTAGGTGACATATACATATACAGACTCTATACATAAATAAAAGTTAAAATTAAATTTAAGAAATACCCACAAGCCAAAAGGACTGGGTTTGCTTTGTGTAGGAGAGTCTGTGGGGTTGGACACACTTTCCATCATCAGACTGCCGGTTACTAACACCTTGTCCTTGCTCAATGTCCCAGCACCTTTTTTCTGTTAAACTATGCTGATAACCTTGCTTCTTATATCATAAAAGTAAAAAGAAGCAGTAAGAACACAGCTCACGGACCCCCGCAGCATTCCTGCGTCCACAGTGTCCTGGTTCTGCTGTCACCATTGTTGTATTATGTAACACTACTATCTAAAATCAGTCCCCATAGACTAGATCTTTGCCCACCCTGAGCAAAGACGTCATATTTATAGTTTGGCTTAAATCATAATTTTACTGTCTGCTTAGTTGTCCCACCTTTATGAAGCATTTATTTTAATTAAGAAAACCTCTCCCCTGACCTTTCTTTTCTCCATCTCCCATCTCATTCCTTTGTTTTTCGTTTAAGCGAAACGCAAAGCATCTTGACTCTCACCACCTCTCAGCCCATCCTCCCTAAAGCAGTGCACACCTTCTCAGCCTCTTCCTTTTACATTTGGCTCCCGGGAACCCACACACACCTGTCTTGACCCCAGTCCACTGATCCCTCACCGAATGCATCTTCTCTACCTACCATCTAAGTTGGCCTTGGTAATAATCTAAGGGACAACCACCCCATATGTATACTCCCTGCACAAACAAATCCCTAAACACCAGGTTCACATGCAGGACAGCTCACCTCTCAGCTACTGGCCTCACTGGTGCTGCAGATGACTGAGCCTCAAGGGCTACACGAGAACCCAGTCATTTCTTGCCTCCTGTGAAATGGTCAAGATGCTGTCAGCTGGACCCAAAGGGTGTAATGACAGCAGGTATTACCCATGCTGTGGCTACTCCGGAAACTGGTGCAACTTCTGACTCCGAATGGCCATCATAATCAGAATTAGGCAGCTTCTTCATGCTCATGAGTGTGACTCAGGCTGTAGGTCAGACAACAGGGGCTCTCAGGCTAAAAGCAACCTTCGAAGCCACAAATTAAAATGCCAGCAATATTTCATATTTGAAGATAGCATTGGGGTGTAAATTCAAAGTGTTGTTTGATGAACAATTCCACAGTCATTTTACTGTCTAAGGCCTATAGGCTTTAACTACCTTAGAAAATAGTTTGATAATGGAGGTAGAGGGTATAGCTCACTAGAAAGTGTTTTTATTTTGTTTGGGTTGGATTTGGTTTGGAGGAATCTAAGCCCAGAGGCTTAGATTATCCCGGAAATCCTTACAAAGATACTTGAGAGTAGCTATTAATGTAAATGATGCAGAAAATAAGAAGATACAGGTGTTTCCCAGAATAAACATAACAAGAAATAGTTTTTTAAACATGGCAACGAGAGTATTTTGCAAGACAGAAAGAGAAAAGTCAAGTAAGCAGAAAAGACTTCCATTCTGCCACATTGTTTCAATTAAAGCATTTCCAAACTAAAGGCATGTTTCTCTAAGCCCTACCAAGAAGCAAACATGAATCTAGCCAACCCTTCCATGGGCCGATGGAGAAATTAAGTGGATTTTAAACAAACACTTTTCTTTTATTTGTAGAAAAGATGCATCCGATTAGGATTCTAAGTGATATCTAAGGTTCTACCATACAGCAGTTAATGTTTTTGTAATGTGAACATTCCTAATAACGATTGTATTTGTGGTCATGATTAATATGGAAGCCTTTGAGCCATTTCAAATCACTGACATGAAACATGACTCTGACTTGGTCTCTCCTGCAGCTATGCTCACTCCCTCGATGAGCTCACTGTGTTACTTGGCTTTCACCATCATCTATACACCAACGATACTCAAATTTATAACTGGAGCCCAGACAGCAACTCTGGATTCCAGACTCATCCATCCAGATGCCTATTTGACATCTCCATTTCAAGGCCTAAAACGAATTTCACACTTATCTCTTCCTAAGTCAAACTTCTGATTTTCCCTCCCAAACCTTCCCCTCCACCGTCTTTCTGCTCTATCCTCCCAGTTGCTCAGGCCAAAAATCTGGACGGTATCTTCTTGTCTCTTTCCTTCACATCCGACATGAAATCCATCTGCAAAGTTGGCTGATTCTGCATCCCACGCTGCCCAGAATGACTTCACACTATCTCCACCACAACTGTGCAGCCCCAAAGCGTGGTTATCGCTCACCTGGATTACATAGTAGTCTCCTAAATGACCTCCCGCCTCTGCCCTTGCTCCCTGTAGTCTATTAGGTAGGTATATAGCATACAGGATGATTGAGAGCAAGTGATTAAGCAAAGCTTATACTCCTTTCCAAAGTTCCAAAACTGTACTTTGTTGTAACAAACCAGAAATCCACTTTACAAGGCACTGCTCTTTGGGTCAGTGAGAGTTCTCCAGAGTAACAGAATCAACAGAACAAACATATAAGCATGAATTGATTCAATTGACTTATGTTGTGACACTACACAGCCCCACAGTAGCTGTCTGGAGAGCCAGGAACCCAGAAGATTCGTAGTCCAGGAAGCGGGAAGCCTCAGAATGAGAGGCATCAAAGATGGACGCTCAGCCCAAGGCTAAAGGCCTGGCAGTCCCCTAAGAAGAGTGCCCCCCTGAAACTGCATGTTGAAAGACTGAAGAGCCTGGAGTCCGAAGTCTACAGACAATGGGAGGACCAAATTAGTGCTCACTCAGAAGTATGCAAGTGCACAAAGTCCCTCTCCATCAGCCTAGGCCCACGAGGCAGTGCCAACAGTCAGAGCGGCAGCTCTCCTCGGTTCACTGTTGGTGAGCCAGTTTCTGAAAACTGTCACAGACACTCCCTGAAGTATGCTTTACCACTTTCCTAAGGGTCTTTCAATTCAGCTGAGTAGACAATCAAGATTATCCATCACAAGACCACTTTTGTCAACCTGGCACCCACCTATATCTCCTTAAGTCATATTTAAACTCCTAAAAAAGAGAATAACAAGGTAATAATTCCTCACATGATATTGCTGTCTTGTGTACAACCCCAACAGGCTAACTTTTTCTCCTGAAGAGGAGTTTTTGAATGAAGCTTACTCTTCTGACATCATAACATCGATATTATGATGTAAATTTAGCACATAAATACTGAGACAAAGTCCATCAATCATGTTATGTTACATGATAAGGAACTAAGAGGGGAAACAAAATAAGATAGTTGTCTAATAGACACACACACAATGCAAAAACACATCACAAAATGCGGAAGAAAGACTCAGTAAACCGCAGCCCACTGTCGTCTCTTGTTCTCTCTGGGTGAATGGCTCCGCCTCCTCTCTCTTCCTGTTAGCACCTGGCTTCCTGGTTCTGCTGGTCTTTGCTTCATTGTATCTCTCTCTACAAAATTTCCATTGGAAGCGCAGTCCTTCCACCTCCCCAGAAATACCCAGCATTCTTTACTTTGTTTTTAATTTATTGTCATCTTCATATCTGATGGAGTAAATTTTTATTTGTTTTTTTTGGCTTGTTTGTTTATTGCCTGTTGGAAACATGGGGCCTCACTTCACAATAAGAGCACTGGCAACTCAGAGTAGTGAAAACAAGGCAGTTTATTTAGTTTATTTTACCACTTTTCAAAGCCAAGCAACAGTCCATAATAACAGGCATACTAATTGAGTGCAGAGAACAGGTTTTATAGGCCTAAACACAGATCCCTTCCTCTCTTTCCTCAAGGATGAGTACTCAAGACGGTACAACTTACTGTTATTTGGCAGCTTTCAAAATCTGCTTAATAAATACTTGACAAGTAGTCAGGCGTGGTGGCACACACCTTTAACACAGAGGCAGGCAGGTATCTGTGAAATCGGGGCCAGCCAGACCTACAGAGACAGTTCTAGGCTAGCTGGGGCTACAGGGAGACCCTGTTTCAAAAGACCAAACCAACCAACCAAACAAACAAACAAACAAACAAACAAAAAAAACGCAAGTAGTTGACACTCAAAAAATAAAATAAAAACCTATTTAATGTGTGTTAACTGGAAAACTATTAGGACAGACGCATGAGTTCCCTGGCTAGAGAAAGAAAAACTCTATACAGTATTGTTTATTATCCCTGAAACAAACACTCTTAGTGTGAGTGTGTCTGTGTGTGCAGGTACATGTTTATGTAGATGCACATATGTGGGCAGGCATGTATACACATGTGGAGGCAAGAGGTCAACCTTGGATGTGTTTCTCAGAGCCATCTGCCTTGTTTTTGAGACAGGGCCTCTCACTGGCCTGAGGAACACCAAGCAGCCCAAGCAGCATGGGGAGTGAGCCCCAGGAGGGCACCTGTGCTCCGTCCTCAGTGCTGGGGTTGTAGGTATATGCCAGTATGTCCAACTTTCTTTATGTGGGTTCTACGGATTGAACCCAGGTCTTGATGTTTTCATAGCAAGCACTTTACCAACTGAGCTGCCTCCCTAGCCCCTTAAAAACAAAATTTAAAGAATAATGTTCACTGGGACTGGAGAGATGGTTCAGTGGTTAAGAGCTCTGGCTGATCTTTCAGAAGAAAGACCCAGGCTCCAATGTCAAATTACTATTTAAAACTAGATGGACAAAAAGCACACGTACTCTCATGTCTGCCACACCCACTCCCCTGATAAGAAATATCCTGAAACATTGAACCATAGTCTGCTAACTATGGACTAGAGACAGAAGTGAGCTTGGGTTGCAGGGAAAAAATATAGTTTGAGCAGTTAAATATGAATTTCAGATAAACAACAAAGAATGTTTTAGCAAAAATGACCTAAATGTCACATACTAAATCTGATAGCAGTAAATGTGGTCCCAACTAAATAAAGATGATTTTTTGATCATTAAATTATTGGAAAAAAATTGAAAGAACACTATTTTTGACAAGTAAAAATTATATGAAATTCTAATTTCACTTTCTACAAATAAAATATTACCAGACCATGGACACACACACACACACACACACACACACACACTTGTTTATGTGTGGTCAGTGGGTATTTTCACACCATAACAGCACAGTTAAGTAGTAGAGACAGAGAAAACATGGTCACAAAGTAAACACCTGCTCTCGAGTTCCTTAAAGAAAAGCTTGCTGGATCTGATGGGCAGCTGGGTCTGATGGGCAGCTGGGTTTGATGGGCATCCTTTTAATACTAGCATTTTAATCCCAGAGGCAAGAAATCTCTGTGAACTCGAGGCCAGCCTGGCCTACAAAGCCAGCTCCAGGCCAACCAGGGCCACATGGTAAGACCTTGTCTTAAAAAAAGAAAAGGAAAAAGACAATCCTTGTTGTATAGTATTTATTCTTTACTTTTCTCCTCTGGCCATGGGAGCACCCTGTTGATGGTGTATTATTGCTCTACTGGAAATGTTAAGTGGGAAGTAAGCTGAGGGGAGGCTGTGTGAAGGGTGCAGCTCTAGGTCTTCACAGAATTATTATTCTTTCTCCAGTTTAAATGAGCCACTTAAATGAGGTCACTCTAGTGCCACCATGCAAGGTAGTTGTGAGGGCTAGGAGATTAGGATTGAATGGTTGGTTTTAAAGACAGAATGGGTTATATGTTGGGTGTAATGGTATTCCCCTTTAATCCTAGCACACTGAAGGCAGAGATGGAGGACCTCTGTAAGATCTAGGCCAGCCTGGTCTACATAGTGAGTTCCAGACTAACTGGGGCTACAGGAAGACCCTGTTTAAAAAAATGGTGGGGGGGGATATTCTCAGAGTGTAATAAAGAGTATAGTGAGTATGATTAAGAGGACAGGAAAAAAAAGACAAGAAAAGCAAAAAAGTGAAAATTAGGAATAGGGGGCTGGAGATATGGCTCAGCAGTTAAAAGCACTGGCTATTCTTGCAGAAGACCTGGATTCAAATTCCAGTACCCACATGGCAGCTAACCATAACTCCAGTTCCAGGGGATCCAATGCCCTCTTCTATCCTCCATGGGAATTGTATGACAAGGGTACACTTACATACACATAAAATAAAATGAATATGATAAATAAAATATCTTTTTAAAAATTAGGAATAGGAAAGACTTACTCAGTTATTCACTGAAAGATGACATAAGTGAAAAATATAAACATAGAAATTCAAGTAAAGACATCATGATCTGAAATCAGGGAAACTGAACAGATACAGTTGGACTGGGTAAGACAGTGGTAAAAGCCTTTCTGAGTTAAGTAAATCTGAGACTGCATCTACTCAGCACACATGTGGCTACCGCAGCTGAAATTGTTAACCCACTGTCAGGAGTAAGTACTATTACAAAACAAAGGTCTAAAAATAACAAATATCAGAGCAGAAATTAATGAAATAGAAACAAAGAAAACAATACAGAGAATCAGCGAATCTGAGAGCTGGTTCTTTGAGAAGATAAACAAGATCAATAGACTGCTAGCCCAGTTAACCAAAAGAAAGAAAGAGCATCTCCAAATCAACAAAGAGATGAAAGAGAAAACATCACAAAAGACACCAAAGAGATCCAGAACTTTAAAAGGGAATACTTTAAAAACCTATATGCTACTAAATATGAAAACCTAAAAGAAATGGATGGGTACCTAAAAGCATGGGAACCAACAAAGCTAAACCAAGAAGAGATTAACAGCTTAAACGGACTCATAACAAATAAGGAAATTGAAACAGTAATACAAAACCTCAATACTAAAAAAGGCCCAGGACCAGATGGGTTTACAGCAGAATTCTACCAGACATTTAAAGAGGCTCTACATCCAATACTACCTAAGTTATTCAAAAAGATAGAAATGGATGGAGAACTTCCAAATTCCTTCTATGAATCCAGCATCACTCTAATACCAAAGCCAGGTAAAGACACAACCAAAAAAGAAAACTATAGACCCATATCCTTAATGAACATAGACTTGGTAGCATACTTCTTTAGTGATACAAGTTCACATCCTCTGGTTTTCCACCAGGAGTAAGAGTTGTGGTCCTCCAAAGTACTGAACCCTTTCAATATTGAGGATCATGGAGCAGGGCTTCCATGATGTCTTCAACTAGCAGAAGCAGACACTCATTCTTGCTTCCTAAGCTTTCAAAATTGGCCATTGCCTTGATGGCAGAACTTTCTCTCAAAAGTTGTGACAACTGACAAGGGAACATATCTCAACATAATTAAAGTCATATATAACAAACCCACAGCCAACATCATTCTAAATGGAGAAAAACTGGAAGCACTCAATTGAATTCAGGAACCAGACAAGGCTGTCCACTGTCTTCATGCCTCTTTAACATAATGGTTGAAACTCTTGCAAGAGCAATAAGATAAGAGAAAGAAATTAAAGGAGTAATAATTGGAAAAGAGGAGATCAAATTATCCCTTTTTGCAGATGATACGATATTATATAATTATATATAAGAGATGTCAAAAATTCCACCAGAAAATGCATAGAAATTATTATCACGATCAGTAAAGTGGCAGGTTACAAAATTAGTCTACAAAAGTCTGTAGACTTTCTATATACCAATAGCGAGCAGTCAGAGAAAGAGTACATGGAAACACTCCCCTTCACAACAGCTGCAAAAATAAAATAAAATATCTGGGAATAAACCTGACCAAAGACATTAAAGACGTCTACAATGAAAATTTTAAATCTTTAAAGAAAGAGATTGAGGAAGACACCAGGAGATAGAAGGACCTCCCATGCTCATGGA
>NW_008339003.1:1878069-1878238 GCF_000622305.1 Nannospalax galili
CAACTCCAAAGGGATCCAAGAACTTAATGTGAAGCCTGTAATTCTGAAACTGCTAGAATTGGCAAAAGCCTACATGATATAGGTATAGGAAAGGATTTTCTAAACTGGACATCAACTGGCCAGGAAACAAGGTCAAGAATCAACAAATGGGACCTCATTAAACTAAAAA